>NW_026879600.1:0-277367 GCF_032173495.1 Musca vetustissima | reverse complement strand
GTCTGATTTTCTAAAAGTCTGATCTTTTTTTATCGATAGAAATCTATTGGCCGGTTTTCTATTCATGGACGTCTGGTCTTGTAACCAGAGAAGTCTGATCTCCCATATATCACGAATTCCACAAAAAGGTCAACCACACAGGTGAAAAATCAATTCGTTAAGAGAGATATGAAATTATATAGGAAATATTCTTTGCAATCCGAACAATATATTTTTAGTTGAATTTTGAAAAATAACCGTAGTTTTTCTTTTCGTTGTACCATTTTCGCGTGGAGAGTGACTTGGGCATATTTTTATTAGTTTTAGAGTGTCATTTGTCGTAAGTGTGAACGCTGTTAGCTAAAACAATATCAATAATAAATATTAAATTCAAATAGAGTAATATCTTACTAAGAATTACATATATATAAACCTATACATATACCAAGAGAATCCCGTGGTAAGTGCAGTTAAATAGTGTAAGAAAATATGTAACGCGTGCGTGACAAAATTAGCATATGTTTCTATACAGACTCTAATATGAGAATTTTTTTTTTGATAATGCTGTTATGTGTGGATCTTGAGATGACAAATTCAAATAAAACAAAGTTTGTCTTCTATCTCCATCGAACAAATTTGTATCCGTCACGCACATGTTACATTCTTCCTCAATAAGTTGCTTTAGAACCGAATTTACAGGCAAAAATGTCGTCCATAACTGCATAATGATTTACCAAAGTTCTTGGGGCCACACAAAGCTATAATATCCTGACAACATGGTTGTGTGGGGTACAAGAACTAGCATTTTTAAAACATTCTGTTTTGAATTTAATTTTTTTAGTACATGTGTGTGTAACAGTGCGTTACGAGTCTAACATGTGCGTGACGGTGTTCAAAGTTAAAAAAGTATATCTTAGAAATTTTTTTCTCAAAAAAATTTAATGTCAATATAATCTTGAGTAACCCATTATAGCTGTAAAAAAAATCCGCAATTTTATCTCCAGCCAATTCGCAGAAATTTTATATCGAAACTGATATCCAATTTTTAAAGGGAAAATTTTGTAGCGCGTGCGTACGCTAATTTTTTCTTAATATCTCCGACATTTACAAACATATTCATAAAAAAATTAGCAGGTATTGTAAAAGGCGTAAAACTATTTAATAAAAATTGCGAAAGAAATTTCGGAAACAAATTTTTCTTAACTAAACAAACGATTATATTTCGCACGCTGTAACAGTGCGTGACATGGAATTCGTGATATATAGAAATCTGATTCCCTTACCGTAGAAGACTGATCTTCTATCCACATATCTCTGGTCTCCTTTCAATACAAGACTGGTATTTTATCCATAGAATCCCAATCTTTTATCCATAGAAGTCGGGACTTTTATCAATAGAAGCCTGGTCTTCTATGCATGGTCGTTTATACATAGAAGAAAGATCTTTTACGCATAGACGACTGGTCTTCTATCCATAGAAGCTTACATCCATAGATGATTCGATTTCTATCCAAAGCCTGGTCTTCTATTCTATCCCTAGAAACCAGATTCTCTAGCCATAGAAGCCTAGTCTTTTATCCATAGACGCCCGATTTTCTATCCATAGAACCCTGGTCCTGCGTCCTAACCATAGAAGCCTGGTCTCCTATCCATAGAAACCTGGTCTTCTATCGATAGAAACCTGGTCCTCTTTGCATAGAAGATTGGTCCTATATTCATAGAAGCTTGGTCTTTTATCCATAGACGACTGGTCTTCTATCCATAAAAGCCTTGTATTCTGTTCATAAAAGCCTGGTCTTCCATCCATAGGAGTCTGGTCTTCTATCCATAGAAGCCTGATCTTTTATCCATATAAGCCTGGTCTTCTATCCATAAAATCCTGGTCATCTATCCATAGAAGCCTAGTCCTCTATCCATAGAAGCCTGGTCCTCTATCTATAGAACCGTGGACTTCTATCCATAGAAGCCTGGACTTCTATCCATAGAAGCCTGCCATAAAAGCCCGATCTTTTATCCACAGATACCTTGTATTAATCAATGAAAGTCTAATCACTTATCATTTAACGGCTCGTCTTCTATCCATAGAAGACTGGTCTTCTATCCAATGAAGCCTGGTCTTCTATCCATAGAAGACTGGTCTTCTACCCAATGAAGCCTGGTCTTCAATCCATAGAAGCCTGGTCCTCTATCTATAGAACCGCGGACTTCTATCCACAGAAGCCTGCTTTTCGAACCATAAAAGCCCGATCTTTTATCCACAGATACCTTGTGTTAATCAATGAAAGTCTAATCACTTATCCTTTAACGGCTCGTCTTCTATCCATAGAAGACTGGTCTTCTATCCAATGAAGCCTGGTCTTCTATCCATAGAAGCCTGGTCCTCTATCTATAGAACCGTGGTCTTCTATCCATAGAAGCTTGGTCTTTTACCCATAGATAAGTTTTCTCTTATCTACAGAAGACCTGTCTTATAGATTGTAGAATACCAATCTTATAGATTGTAGAACTCCGTGTTCTACCCATAGAATTCGGCACTTCCATCTATAGAAGCTTTGTTTTCTACCCTTGGAAGACATGGCGATTCATGAAAAAAATTCTATAGGTCTTGACCATAGAAGACTTGTCTTTGTTGTCTATCTTACAGATTGTAGAACATGCATATCCATATAAAACCTTCATAATGTCTGACATCTCTGTAAGACATATAAACATGCTGGTATCTGACTTTAACAGCAGAATATTGATGACTCAACACTGAAAATGTTTTTTTTTTTTAATTCAATTTCAATTGAATTGAAATTCAACGCAGTTTTCTTCCTCTTCTTCGATAATTGATTTTTTTTTAAATTTTAAAATGAAAATAACTGCTATAAATTTGAATTGTAGATTATTTCTATAAATAAAATCAATAATTGTTGATAGAATTGAAACACAAAACAAAGAAACGAAACAAAATGAAATACGTCATTGCAAAAAGCAAACCAACAGCAACAGCCAACAACACGTGGTATTAACGACGTGTGGTGAATTCTGTACCCTGATGAGATTGTCATACAACTTGTTTTTCGAATAAAACAAAACAAAATAATTTATCTATTTTCGTTTGGAAATAATTCCGACAACCTAAAGTACTCCGGTCGGCGGAATTTGTGATGAATACACAAGCGTGATTTATTATTTCTTTCGATTTTTTTAAAGTGTATTTTTTGGCACCACCATCTGAACTTGTTAAATTTCATTCGATGTTAACAATTTCAGTTTTTTGATGTGCCAACCGCCACATTTAAAGTTAAATCGTTATGAGCGATACAAACTGACAACCAAACAAAAACCCCAGATGGCTTTCTGCGGTATTAACTGACTGACTAAGTGACGGACGGACTTGTTGGTTGTTTGGTTGGTTGGCGTTGACATTGGTCGTTTTGTTGTGGTGACTAACACCGTTAATGTTTAACTCATAAATTCCGAATTTAGATATGAAAAAAAAAAACGAAAGAAAGAAAACAAACAAAATCAAATCAAAGACAGCAAATACAAAACACAGACAGGCAATCAACCGCGATTTTTCAATACCCGGTTTGCGGAATTATGAATTGTAAATAAATTCCAAGTATTTGAATACAACGGCCAAAACTCACTAAATATGTATGTGAGTGTGTGTATGTGTTGTGGTTGGATTCTCCCGACTGATTGCCTTTTTCTGTTGGATCTGAATATGAACCAAAACAAAAAAAACTCTTGGAATAAATTTACACAGATTGGCAAATACGTTAAGTGCCAACTAAAAACCGGATTTATTTCAATGCTGCTGTTGTTGTTGCTGTTCGTTCTTATTATAAAATGTTTGTCATCTTCATCGTCGGAACTTCTTGTTAAGTGTTTTATCATTTATTTATTCTTATTTTTTTTATAATTTACCTGAGGTGTGTGAAACAGTGAATACACAAGAGATTAAATATTTATGTAAGTCTATCCACAGAAATCTGGTCTTCTATCCATGGAATCCTTATCTTCTATCCATAGAAGCCTGACTTTCTATCCTTAGAAGACTGGTCTTCCATCCACAGAAGTCGGGTCTTTTATCCATAGAAACCTTCTATCCTTAGAAGAATGGTCTGCTATCGTAGAAGCTTGATCTTCGTAGAAGCTTGTGATTCAATCCATAGAAGCCTTATACATTGAATCCTGGCCTTCTATGCATAAAAGTCTGACATTCTATCCATAGAAGTCTTCTATCCACAGAAGTCTGGTCTTCTATCCACAGAAGTCTGGGACCTTCTATCCATATACGACATAAGACTTCCATCTAAAGAAGAATTGGTTCAACTATTTATAGGAGAGTTGGGTCTTTTATCGATAGAAGACACAAAACTTGGGTATTTACTTTATGGAGGACTGGGGTACTCTATCCATAGAAGTCGGAACTTTTATAAATAGAAGCCTGGTCTTCTATGCATGGTCTTTTATACATAGAAAATTGATATTTTATGTATAGACGACTGGTCTTCTATCCATTGAACCCTGATCCTGGTCTTCTATCCATAAAAGCCTGGACTTTTACTCACAGACGCCTGGTCTTTTATTCATAGACGCCTGATCTATCCAAACCTGGTCTTCTATCCATAGACAACTGGTCTTCTGTCCATAGAAGTCTGGTCTTCTATAAATAGAAGCCTGCTTTTCGAACCATAAAAGTCCGAACTTTTATCCACAGATACCTTGTATTAGTCAATGAAAGTATAATCACGTATCCTTAGACGACTCGTCTTCTATCCATAGAAGCCTGGTCCTCTATCCATAGAAGTCTGGTCCTCTATCCATAGAACCCTGGAATTCTATCCATCGAAGCCTGGATTTCTATCCGTAGAAGCCTGACATTCTATCCATAGAAGTCTTCTATCCACAGAAGTCTGGTCTTCTATCCACAGAACCTTTTGTCCATATACGGCATAAGACTTCCATCTAAAGAAGAATTGGTTCATCCATTTATAGCAGAGTTGGGTCTTTTATGGATAGAAGACACAAAACTTGGGTATTTACTTTATGGAGAACTGGGGTACTCTATTCATAGAAGACTTAGGACTTCTATCCAAAAAGACTGGATTATTCTATTTATAGAAGACTTGCGTCTTCTGTCCATAGCATACTGCAATCTTCTATCCATTGAAGACTAGATTCTTTTTATATATAGAAGAATAGCGTTTAGAGTCAATAGAAGACTTGAGTAATCTATCCACCTTTTATGTACAGTGTGACAGCAATGAGTTTACACATTGAACAAGTAAAAACTTTTTTCAATTCCCTTTGGTCCAGAGAAGTCTTGGCTCTTCCTTTTATTGGAGACTTGGATGTTCTATGGATAGAAGACACAAGTCTGGGGTATTTTATTCAAGGAGAACCAGGGTATTTTCCATATAAGACTTGGTACTTCTAATAATTATCGATGTAAAAAGTCTGACATATATTGTATGTGTGTCTTCTTAATATTACGGATTACACATCGTTCAAATTTTTATAATGCCATTGTGAAATGTTATTATTATTTTTTTTTATTCCAACGCTTCTAGCTCAGAACTCATGCAACGATAAAAAAATAGAAGACTTTGGGGCCTTTATTTATAATATTGTTGTACCACTTCTTTTTTTTTCTTCGCAAAACTACTGTCTCCGCTCTGAAACGGTTTTCCACTGGCTGGCTAGTCAATTTTCTCCGCATCGTTATTAACGATCAATTAAAATGGAGTTAACAAATCCTGTCAACTCCTTTTTCATGTTTCGTCGGTACATCGCTACACCTGATATGGGGATATGATTTATCGTCAAACTAGAATTCATAATAATAACGAACTTTAACGGTAATACATACATACATACGTATGTATATGTGTGTATAATACAACCAGATGACTAATAATAGAAAAAATGTTTTCAATTCAATTTCTCAATAAAAAAATGTAAAGAAACCGGTATTTTTTTCCATGCGATTCATTGTTTTTACAACTTTCGAATAAAACTGAAGTAATTGAGTGACGAATTTCATGAGAAATTCTAAAGAAATTCAAGAAGAATTGTCGTGTTGTGTCACATGAAATATGTCAAGGAAGTGTAAATATTGATGATTCGGATTAATAAATGCGAATATAATTTCAATTTTGCTAATTGGAAACCCCTAATTTGCTAATTGGAGCTCCCATACTGATTCTAATTATCATCGATCATAATGAAAGAGGTGAAGAGAATTCCGAAAATTGGGAAGGAGATTTCGGAACTATTTAGGCAGCTGTTTTGAGTTTCTCAAATAAAAAAATTCTCGAAATTGTTGCTAAATTTTGTTTTTAAACGGCAACACTGACAAAAGAGAATCAATTACTAACTACCTGACAGTTGCCGGAATATAAATAAAAAAATCAAACCGGTTACTTATTCAACATTACTCAATACTGGTTCTTATCTTCAAAACAAATAAAGTCAGATGCCAAGCAACAAAAAAATCGAAACGAAACACACGAAATAAAAAATTCCCCCCAATGAGGTAAAATTGTATTGACAATTGGTTTGAAAGTGGTGGGTGGAGAAGGGGGGACATTAAATGGAGAGGTGTTCTATTGTTAGATATAAATATAAAAAACACCGTAATTTAATCACAACAAAGAGGAGTATTAAAACAATGAGAAATTCAATCAAAAAAAAAAAAAAAGAAAATATTGTAAATTTCCAGTAAATATAAAAACAAAAAACAGTTTTTTTATTGCAGTTTTTTTTTAATTCATAATTTTTTTGTGTATGTATTTTTTTATTTATTTAAGTTATCGCTTAATTATAAATATGTATGTACAGTACTTGGAATGTACTACTATTCATTTATATTTATAAATATAAAATTATTATGACTTATGCGTATTATTGAGGAATATTCACTTTTTAGGGTTAAAAAAAATCGCATAGATTGCAATCGATTTTTTTAGGTCTATTCTGATACCTATAATAGTACAACTATAGGGCGAACAATTTTATAGAATATTTTGACTTGGTATAACCACGTCTTAAATGAGTTTTCAAATATTTCTGGAAAAAGGGACCTAAAAGATCCCTTCAAAAAAAGACAAAAGTACTCCTTACATTTATATCAGTAATATTGCCAAAGATGCCCTATACCTAAAATGCAAGAATTTCGAGAAATCCTAAACCAAATATTTTCCAGTAAATTTTCATTTTATTCATAAAAAAAAAACACAAAATATAAAGGCACAATTTATTTTGAAATAAAATATATCTATACAGAATTAAATTGACCTATTTTTTGCAATGTCAAGACTAAAGCAACTTTTTGATTTTTTTCTTATAGACACAGGGTGAAATAAAAAACTGCAACAAAGTCAAATACCATAATTATACCCTACACAACTATGTTGTCACGGTATTATAGCTTTGTGCAGCCCCAAGATTTTGTAACGCCGCGAAATATTGGTCCTAGACCCACCTTTAAGTATACCGATCGTCATATCTCGACTAGCTGAGTCGATATAGACATGTGTGTCCGTCCGTCCGACCGTCTGTCCATTATAATTTGTAAACACGATACAGGCCACAGTTATGGACCAATCTTCACAAAATTTTGCATGAAGGATGGGTTCAGGCAAAGATCGGGTAATATTTAGGGGATGAAATGGACCAAATACTAAATTTTTGTCAGTTTTTCTGGTCGCTCCAAAGGCCGCAATTATGGCCCGAACATCGTGAAATTTTACATGGAGTAGGGGATCGGGCCAAAGAATGAGCATGCCTCTTTTGATAAAGATCGTTCAGTATTTAGCGGGTCAAATGGACCCTGACTTTTGTGTGAAAAATTACAAAATGTGTATTCTATGGCGTATATATTAACTCCCGAAGGACATAGACCCAAGAAGTTAATAGTATATTCAAGAGGAGTGGTTGACCTTTAAATTGGTACCATTTTCCATGAGGATCCATGTATGGTCGAGGACAACACCTATAATTTTCGCTGATGATCAGATAATAATTTTGGTATGAACGGTGAACGGTGAAGGGAATATGGCCAAGAAATTAGAAGGGTTGTTCTGAATGTTAGTAATATTGGTTGACCTCTAATCGGTCAAGAGTGTGGAAATATATCGAAATATTGCCCATGCTCAGAATATAGAACCATAGAAAGTTAGATTTTCGTGGAAGTTGTGTAGGGTATCATATGGTCGGCCCCGTCCGACTATGCTGCTCCGCTCACTGGTTTATATATATATATATATATATTATATATATTTTAATTTTATTAAATGAAAGTAAAAATGTCGGAAATAGTATCAAATTTTTGAATAGGTTTAGATTTCTTCGAATTGGCCACGTTTGACACGAATTATGGCCTTCAAACCGGCCAAAGAAATCGTCACACGCTGCAGTAATCTTGCTCTGCGGTATTTTGGCCCATTCCCGGCGAAGCGCTTGCTTGAGGTGAGCGACACTTTGGTATTTTTTTGGTAGTGCCAACCTTGCTTTGTGCGCTGGAAATGAAGCGAGGAACCTCATTTTTTAACCATTCTTGGGTGGCGCGTGCTGATTGCGATGTTGCTGAGTCCTGTTGGAATGTCCTCCAGAATATTTTCGCGACAATATTCGGTATTTATGCTGATGCCACGATGGATTAATATGAGCGGAGAGCGACCATCGGCTGTTATGGCGGCCCACACCATTACCATGGTCGGCGCTCGAGTTCTGGTGGTCAACCGAAGGTGCACATTTTCAGCTGACCTCTTTGACAAGTAAACACGATCATTTCTTTTTTTTACAAACTGCTGGACAACGAATGTTTTTTCATAGGAGAAAATGAAATTCGTCAGTTCACCACTTTCGGCCAAGCGACGCAACTCTTTAGCTCTTTTGAGTCTATTTTCTTTCTGTTGTGGTGTAAGTTCTTGCACTTTTTCGAATTTCAATGGATTTACCCCGAGCTCATTTTTCAATATTTGCCGAATGGAGTATTGCGAGATGTTTTTAACTCATGAGCCATTTTGTTAGGCCACTGCGACGCGGGTCGAACCATTTCTGTTGATGTTGCTATTTTCCTCCGACCACTTTCAAATATAAAGAAATCACATTATGAGGCTTGAATTCCTTCGCGAATAACTTTTTTTCTGGAAAATTCTCAATAAAATGTTTTTGTACGTTTGTAAACAATGATCTGTCACTGAAATAATTTTAACAGCTGTCGGACGAGTGACTTTGAAATGACAGCAGTCTGAAGTTGGTTGCAGTTGTTTTTTTCATCTTACCCTGTATATCAGTCGACCGGTCGAGGCATGACAATGAAAGGAGTAATTTTTTAACCCTATGGTCAATAACCAAAAAAGTATACGTAGATCAATAACCGTGGTACATTTGTACCCATCCAAAGATAGCTCTGTAACTCATTAAAAAAAGTGGACTATCGAGAGGTTTTTTATTTTAAATTAGTCTATACGTATCTGATCTATGAAGAATAATTGGATAATTACGGACAATAATCATTGTTTTTGCCCCTGTATACCAAGGAAAACCAAGGTAGTTTCTGATTTCCACGAGTCGCCCTGATGGTCCCATGTTGTCTAGGGCCACAAAAATATGCAGAGGGGTTAAGGAACACCTAAATAAGATCCCAATAAAAAAAAATAACTAAAACAGCTTAACCCATTCGAAAGCTATAACGAATTTACTATAATTGTTTTAGATAGATTATCATTTAAGCATGGATTTAAATATATATTATTTTAATGTATATATAATTTTGAGTTCCTACATCTAGATCAGACTAATTTAAAATAAAAAATCTCACGATAGTCCAATTTTTTAATGAGTTACAGAGCTATCTTTGGATGGGTACAAATGTACCACGGTTATTGATCTACGTAGGTAATAATTTAAAATTTTTTTTTAAAAATTATATATATGGAAAATATTTATAATTTTTTTCTTCGATTATGTGTGAAAAAACCTCAAGAATGATTCCTCAAATTTGATCTAAATATCTCCATTATTAAAAGATTTACAGCATTTTTATTCGAAAACCAGTAAGGAAAGTTGTAAAGTCGGTCTGGGACGACTATATGATACCCTTCACCACTTTGGGTATATTCTACATATGTATCCTAACAGACGATGCGTTTTTGTTATATATCTATATCTTAACCGATTTCAGGGAAACTTGCCAGAGACTAATTTATACTACATCAGTACGTTGTGCCAATCGGCCTAGCTTTGGATCTTTTATCAACATCATTCTAGACTTAATGTAGTAACCTATACCAAAATTCGTTTAAATCGAAAGATATATAGGGACTTTGGTGCACTAATTACATAAAATCGGACGAAACTATATATGGGAGCTATATCTAAATCTGAACCGATTTTCATGAAACTTAGCACACATTATTATAGACGATATTCAGTACGCTGTGCCACATTTCGTGCAAATCAAAAGATTTCCAGGGACTTTAGCGTGGACTATTTACCTAAAATCGGGCGAAAATATATATGGGAGCTATATCTAAATCTGGACCGATTTTCACGAAACTTGGCAGACATCATTCTAGACCTTATTCATTACGCTATGTCAAAATCCAGAGACTTTGGTGCACCAATGCCCAAAATCGGACGAAAATATATATGGGAGCTATATCTAAATCTGAACCGATTTTTCGCAATTTCAATAGGGTTGGTCCCTGGCCCATATAAATAAACTGTGCCAAATTTCACCGAATTTGGATAATAAATGCGACCTGCACTTCGTTTATAATTTATCATGGACAGACGGACATGCATAAATCGACTCAGAAAGTTATTCTATGCATATTGTCAAAAGGGACCATGGGTCTATCTCGATTATTTTTGCCTGTTACAAACATATGCACAAAGACATAATACCCTGTACCACAGTGTGGTGAAGGGTATAAAAAAAGGTACAAATTTACCCGGTTATTGACCGTAGGGTTAATATGTAGTCCTTGCAAGCAAAAATAATATCAGACATTGTAATTTTCCCGATTGAGATAATGCTTCATTGACATACAACAATTTAAGTTTTCGATACATTCTTTTTGGGTTAATCTACGTCGAAATATGTAAAAATGACCCCAACAAAATGTTTACAGGTTAATTCCATTTTGTTTCTGAAAATTTATTTTTCAAATTACTGTAAACAATACAACACATGGTAGATCGTTAAATCGTACAGATTATTTTTAATGCAAAGAAATCAAATTTTCCAATAGGAATTTAAAATATATATACTAAAGAATGACATTCCTATTGGTGAGATTGGATTTTTTTTTTTGCATAAATGTCCTCAATAAAATTTTACGTACTACAATGTGTTGTGTTTTTTAAATTTAAATTTGTCAAAAAATGAAATTAATCTGTGAACATTTTCATGCGAAAAATGTTTTCATAATTCCACGTGTATAAACGTACTGTATAAAATTGTATGTGCTAGCATGTGCTGTGTTGGTTGCAGTGACTTAAAATATAAATTTGCATTCTCGGAGTCAAAATTTTTGTTGATATAATTCGAATCTACACTGATTAAAGAATGTCTCTGCAAAATTTCAAGTGAAAATCTCAAGAACTCTTGAATATATAGCCGATTTATTGTGTCAGCATCAAGTGACGGCTGAAGGGCTTCTCAAACTTTAAACGCGTTTTTCTCTAAACATTTTTTTGCGAATGGCGGGCACGATAACTTAAAAACTAATAATCCAATCGGTTCCAAATTTTGCAACGTTTCTCTGAGAGTATATAGCTCTCGTATGAACTAGGATAAAGTCAATCGGTGAAGATCTTCCTTATTTTTTAACATAGTTTTTTGTAAAAAATCGGCGATTTTCCAAAAATATTTTTTCAAAGGCCCACCATTTTGTCAATTTTAGAGCGAAGTCAATACGAGAGTCAGACATGTACTCTTTCTAACACCGTTGGAATTTTCGGATTCCGATGTTCCAGTGCATGCCCGCCATCAAAAATAAGGACTTTTCTTTAACCTTAACAAGCATTTGTATTCATTTACCAGCCCATTGAAAATCTTGAAAAATTAAAATCGAGAATGGGGGGGGGGTTCCCTTAAACAATCTGTGTACATTTTCATACGATAAACTTAAATCATTACTCGATCATATTTTTAAAATACCCCCACATAATACTGAAAAGAAAAGACTTATGAAAATATTCAGCGGTCTTGAATTTGCTTTTTATTGTACGAATACAATAAATTTTCTTTGCGACAATGTCGTCGTCGTTTACATTGTTTTTGTTTTTCATTTTTTCTTCTTTAATTGGATAATCATTAATTATAGCCCATTAATGTGGAATTAAGAGCAATTTTACAGTCTGCCATATCAATTTATGAGATGGACATAATGATATATGTATAGATATTTTTGTCATTTTTAAATGAAAATACATATTTGGAAACATTTTTTCTTTATTTCTTTCCTAATTGTGCTGCTATTATAAAATATGATTTTCAATCCATAAGAAATAATTATTCATAAATTAGACGGATGACCCCTTTTAAAACATTCCACCCGCTTATCTACATTAATGTGTGTTGTTTATACATGAATATGAATATGGTGCTTGGTGTTGTGTCTCTGTACAATATGTCCTCCATGTACTTTGTTTTAATTTCAATTACGCATTGTTCTTCTTTTTCGTTTGTAATTGAATTTTTATAATTAACCCGCATTTTCGTTAACATCGTACGATGAATAATGCATCAGTGAGTGTAGTAATTAACAATTTACATTCTCTACTAAATACAATACGGAATTAAGATGTCATAAACCACCACCACCACCACCTCTCTTTCTAATTACAATGAAAGTAATTAATAATAATTCTTCCTAGTTTTAGTGGTAAAACCACAACAACAGCGATAATAATAAGAATATGACTGACACATTCTTTTCAATCAACATGTACTATCGGAAATATGTAAAGCCATACATAATGGGCGATGACTATTATAGGGGGACCTTTTATTTGCAAATTTTACACAGTGAAAAGAAAATGTGAGAGAAGAATTCAATGACTTTGATCAGCATCGCTGGCACCAGAAGAAGTTGTTCTGTAGACTCCATCTTTAAATTTAATATAGGTCTGATACAAATATTACAATGTGCAGTATGTCGCATTCGGATCATAGGTACCAGTGATTTTGATCTTGACTTGGTAAAAATGTCGAATTTTCTTTTCAATATATTGGAAAATTGGACATAACAATTTTAAAATATTTTATGGGGAATGTAGCTAGAGGAGTTGATCAAGGTTTGGTAAAAAAATTACCGGGCAACTCCACTTGAAATCAAAGGAGAAGCAGTACCGATAAGCCCCATATTCAAACATGATACTAGATTGGTTATTAAGTTCTGCAATGTTTAGACCAAGTCGAATACTCCATTAGCATTATGTTATAGAATACAGTATGTCAAGAATGAGTTTATACATTGAATAAATAAAAACTTTTTTTTCAATTTTGTTAGTAATAAACATAAATGTTTCTTTATAAAGTTTTTTTTTTTGATACTCCATACGTTTTATGTTTTAAAATACAGTATGTCAAGAATCAGTTTACACATTGAATAAAAAACAATTTTTTTTT
The DNA here is from genome assembly GCF_032173495.1 of Musca vetustissima. NCBI lineage: Eukaryota > Metazoa > Arthropoda > Insecta > Diptera > Muscidae > Musca > Musca vetustissima. The sequence continues at coordinate 263,746 of NW_026879600.1, read as the reverse complement.
TCAATTTTGTTGGCCATAAACATAAATTTTTCTTTATTAAAGTTTGTATACCCTACACAACTATGTTGTCAGGGTATTATAGCTTTGTGCAGCCCCAAAAGTTTGTAACGCCGCGAAATATTGGTCCTAGACCCACCTTTAAGTATACCGATTGTCATATCTCGACTAGCTGAGTTGATCTAGACATGTGTGTCCGTCCGTCCGTCTATCCATTATAATTTGTAAACACGATATAGCCCACAGTTATGGACCAATCTTCACGAAATTTTGCATGTAGGATGGGTTCTGGCCAATGAAGACCCCTATTGTTTTTGGTAAAGATCGGTTAATATTTAAGGGATGAAATGGACCAAAAACTTTATTTTTGTCTGATTTTCTAGTCGCTCCAGAGGCCGCAATTATGGTCCAAACATCGCGGATTTTTCCATGGAGAAGGGGATCGGGCCAACGAATAAGCAAGCATGCCTGATAAAGATCGGTCAATATTTAGCGGGTCAAATGGACCCTGACTTTTGTGTGAAAAATTACAAAATTTGTATTCTATGGCGTATATATTTACTTCTAAAGGACATAGAACCGAGAAGTTGATAGTATATCCAAGAGGAGTGGCTGACCTTTAAAATGATACCAATTATATTGTTGCATGTTCTCGGATGTTGGAGTTACACTTAAATATTTACAGGTGCTTACGTATTCCGATATTATTTATTAACCCATTACCACACTAGAGGACGGAAATATAGCCCCGATCGATGTGAAATGTTCCATAAGGTTCCAGTTATGGTCAAGAACAACACCTAGAATTTTCGGTGTTGATCAGATAATTATTTTGGGATAAAGTTGACCGAAAACTTACTTTTTTGTATTTTTTCTGGTCGATCTATAGCCCACAATTATAAGCCGAACAACAAAACACAACCCGCGGTGAATGGAATCTGGTCAAGTAATTAGAAGGACTGTAGTGAATATTAGAAATATTCGGGAAATATGTTAGTGTAAGGATATAGGCATCTATCACGGAATATCGCCAGGTTCGGAATAGATTTCCGTGGTAGTTGTGTAGGGTATCGTATGGTCGGCCCCGTCCGACCATACGATACCCATATATATATACGAAGGTGAAATGCGAAAGAAATAACAATTTCAGTTTTAAAAATATAAAATATTAAATTTAACTCTTTTCGCATGACGTAAATGTTAAGTTTATAGTTTAATAAAAAATAATATTGAACACTTATGTTCATAGTTTGAATATTTTGTATGGCCACCCTTGGCATCTACCACACACACACATAGCAGACGTTTTTTCATCGAGTGAACCATCTTTTGCAAGTCATAATTGTTCCGAATATTAATCCACTTATCCAATATTGCAGTTTTTAATAGTTTTATATTTTTTGGTTGCCGTTTAGCCACTTTTTTTTCAAATAGACCCACAAATTTTCTAGAGGCTTAAGGTCGGGACTTTGCACCGCACTATATGTGACTTTTGCTTAGGATTTCCCACGCCTTTGTTTGATATGTATCCCCCAAATCCTTATTGAAATATTTCCAAATTTAACTGTTGGGATGATGTTCTGCCGTTCTAGGGCTTTTAAAGGCTTGCGTTAAACTCTGGTTGGCTCAACATTATTTTGGTTTCATCGCAAAATATAACGTCGTCACAATACTCCGTTGGGTGTAAATCTTTCATATTGGCGATTGAAAACCTCTTGTCTTTATTTGCTGCAGATAGTAGTGGTTTTTGCGTGCTATTCTGATGAGTATTAATTTTTTTTAACCCTTTGAGCCCCGAATTTTGTTCCGTGGCAATAGAACTATTTTCTGTGCACAGATTTAATGTAACTATCCCAAATAGAATAATAACAAAATTTGACGTCGCTGCATCCCTGCATTCGAGAGATACAGTACCTTCTTTCCGAAAAATAAAAGTCCAATATCAACAAAAGCAAATCCAATATCGACGAAAAAATCACTTTTAATTATTCTTTAGGTTCTTTTTTACAAGACTCAACACCAATTTGGAGGGTACAATTCGCACATTTCGAATACGAAGCGTTTTAAATAATTTGGACTGTACACACAAATTCGTACCGTACATATTTTAGCACTCATCTATGTATTTGAAAAGCGTATAACTTTACCAAAAATTTTTTAGATTTTTCTTTTGATATGTGCCGTCCTTAACCCTTTGTGGCCCAATGTTGCCCAGAGGCAACAAAATGTTTTAGAGCCAATATTTAATATACTGCTAGTAGATATATATTCTTTGGATTGCATACGTCAAGGCCTATTTATGGACGACACATATCACAAGAAAAATCTAAAAAATTCAAATTTTTGGTAAAGTTATGAGCTTTTTAATATGGAGAAGAGGGCAAAAATATGTACAGTACTAATTTGTGTATACAGTCAAAATTATTGAAATCGCTTATTATTTGAAATATACGAACTCTGCCGTCAGAATTATTTTTGATTCTTGTAAAACAGAATATAGAGAATAACTTAAAATAATTTTTTCGTCGATTTTGCATTTGGGTTTCTTGATATTGGGCTTTTATTTTTCAGAAAGAATGTACTGTATTTCCCGAAAGCAAGGATGTAGCGATGTCAAAATTTGTCCATATCCTATCTAGAATAGTTGCATAAAATCTGTGAACAGAAAATTGTTCTATGATTACGGAAAAAAATTCGGGGCTCAAAGGGTTAATCAGCTCTTAACATAGTCCAAAAAATATACATTTAGTATCCACCTATTAAATATAACCTCTAAAACATTATGTCGCCTGTGGGCAACATTGGGCCACAAAGGGTTAATATAGGCTGTCGAATTGTTTCGTGACAAACTTTAACACCACACTCTTCCTCGTACTCCCTCTCAAGCTTCCTTGTGGAAATTTGAGGGTTTTACATAATTTTTCTAATAATTATGCGCTCAATACGCTTTATAATTTTGGTCATCGCTTTAACTCCAATCTTTTCTCGCTTTCTGTTCGAAACTGAAAATATTACCGACAATTCGATCATTCTTTTCTCCAACTGGCGGTTAAGCAATATATGAACTGAATTATATCAGGCAGTTCGGATTGTTTCGATCTAATTTTTCCATTGTAAAAAATTGCGGATGCGTCTTTATTGAACACCTATTTCTATATTAAGGAGTTGCCAGATCGAAACAAAATTTAACATGAGTTCATAACAGAGATAGATGTTTACAAAACACTTAATATTTTTTTTTTTTGGGCTAAGAACTTTTCGAACTGCCCGTGTAATTTGTCATCAAATGATACCCATTATGATGAAAAAAGAGTAGACCACATTAAAACTAAGGGCAGAGCAGCTTTATTATTGTACAGTGGATACCATAATTAAAAAGCAAGAGATGTGTAAAGAGTTATTTGACACTGGTGAAATTGAGCCATGTTTCTTATGGTTGAACTGACCTTTTATTTTGTACCTAAATTTTAATTTGGTTGGCTCCAACTGTATTAGGTGCTGCACACAATTTTCGATAACTCACAAATAAATATCAAAAATAATAAAATTAGTGTTATTTCGAGCTTTTACATTTCAAAAATGTTTAAAGCCATGTGTAAAGTCATTCTTGACATACTGTATCTGTCGGAAAATCATCATATAGCTGGTTTCTTTTGTAATTTGTCAAAAGTCAACGGATAAATTTTAAGAAATCCATTACAATTCCTAAGTCCGGTAGTGTTAGTCTTAATATTTTGAAAATACTTCTTGTGATGTTACATGAATAAATTTTCTGTTGGTAAAATATAAAAAAAAAATTTTTTGTACTAAATTTTAATTAGCTTGACAAAAACTGTATTAAGTGCGGAATAAAATGTGATAAATAATAAATAAAATATCAAACATAATATAATTAATGTTATTTCGAGCTTCTACTGTATATCGTGCACGGTTTATATTAGAGCACGGTTTAGACTACTAAATCCACTCGATCGATTTCAAATGATAATTCCATAGCATGTTAATCCGGTTCACAATTCCTAAGATGAGGAATTACGGCAAAATCGTTCTGGGACAAGGTTATCCATTTCGTGGCTTCAAAAGTGTAAACGTAAATAAGAGAAACACACAGAACATAATTTTTCGCGATATACAGTATGTCAAAAATCAGTTTTCACATGGATAATTTTTAGACAAAAACAGAATAAAACCAGTGAGCGGATCAGTATAGTCGGACGGGCCGACCATATGATACCCTACACAACTTCCACGAAACTATAACTTTCTGTGGTTCTATATGAGCTTGGGCAATATTTCGCGATATTTACACCATCTTGACCGATTAGAGATCAACAAATATTACAAATATTCAGTACAGCCCTTCTAATCACTTGTCCAGATTCCCTTCACCGTGGGTTGTGTTGTGATGTTCGGCTTTCAATTTTGGCCTATAGATCGACTCGTAAAAAAAAACACCAAAAAAATAAGTTTTCGGTCCACTTCATCCCAAAATTATTATCTGATCATCACCGAAAATTATAGGAGTTGTCGGTGACCATAACTTGAACCTCATGGAAAATTCTAAGCGATCCACGCTATATTTCCGCCCTCTAGTGTGGTAATGGGTTACTAAATAATATATGAATACGTAAGCACCTGTAAATATTTACGTGTAAGTCCCGCATCCGAGTACATACGACAATATAATTGGTATCAATTTAAAGGTCATACTATCAACTTCTCGGGTCTAGGACCTTCAGGTGCAAATATATACCCCATAGAATAAAATTTTTGTAATTTTTCACACAAAAGTCAGGGTCCATTTGACCCGCTAAATATTGACCGATCTTTATCAAAACAGGCATACTTATTCTTTGGCCCGATCCCCTTCTCCGTGCAAAAAATCGCGGTATTTGGGTCATAATTGCGGCCTCTAGAGCGACCAGAAAAACCGACAAAAATAAAGTTTTTGGTCCATTTCATCCCCTAAATATTAACCGATCTTTTCCAAAAACAATAGGGGCCTTCATTGACCAGAACCCATCCTACATGCAAAATTTCGTGAAGATTGGTCCATAACTGTGGCCTGTATCGTGTTTACAAATTATAATGGACAGACGGACGGACGGACACACATGTCTATATCGACTCAGCTAGTCGAGATATAACGATCGGTATACTTAAAGGTGGGTCTAGGACTAATATTTCGCGGCGTTACAAATTTTTGGGGCTGCACAAAGCTATAATACCCTGACAACATAGTTGTGTAGGGTATAAAAACCCTGAGTTTATAAAAATTCCTTTAATAAAATTGCCTGCCCGAATTTGTTTACATTTTTGGTTGTTAAAACAAAAAAAAAAAAAAATTTGTTTCTTTTTTATTACGACAGTGTACTAATAACTCAACTCACACGTAATCACATTTCACCATAAATGTATTCTTTACTTCGCTTTTTCTTCTTCTTCTCGTTGACTGTCTATTACAAAACGCTTCCGATTACAAATGCAATCGAAACTTTTTCTCCTCTCTAGTCACTTTTTTATTGATTTCATTAGTCAGACAATTGCTTGAGCGGTGGGTTATCAGCGTAATTCGATAAACATCTGCGCTGCTTGTGTTTGTAGTTGTTGTTGCTGGATTTGTTTGTTTAGTTTTGTTGTTATTTTTACCTTATAAATATTGAAAATCGAGACAAGTTTATTTTTATTGTGTTATTATGAAATTAAATTTCCTAAATATTTACCTTACCACAAGCTGCTGCACTACACATTCAAATGCTACTGCTTGTTTGCGGTAAATATTTAGTGTTGGTAACATTTATTTATAGCTTCGTTAGCAAATAATTTATTGATACTTTTGTCTATGCCTCAGGGTGAAGGGTAAAAATATATATTTTAAAGACACTAATATTAATCATAGAATTATTGAAAATGTGACGCGATTTGTTGGTTTAGTTGGAGCCGAAAAGCCGGTATTTTTGTCTCATATGACAATTGAATTGAAAATTCTCCAACCTACCACATTTTTTAGGCAAAATTAGTGCTTTTTCTTTCATATTTATGCTATTTTTATATCTTCAGCCAAAAGGGTTTAGACTTCATTCTGTCTCAGGCGATTTTAAGTCAAGTTCGAAATTCCTTCTTTATTTGAAAAGGCATTTTTTGTTGTAGCCTTGACCAATCTACTCCGAATTCTCGACTACACCCTTTTCAAATGTTATTCAAAACATTTTAATTGCAATTCGAGAATTTCGTGTGTAATTCGAAAAATCTATTTGCAATTCACAACACTTGTAATTCGAAAATGTAATTAATAAGTCACAACTTTTCATTTGTAATTTCAAACTTTTCGTATGAAATTCAAAAAATTCAAAAAAACCTTTTGTAATTGGTATATTTTTATTTAAAATTCGTTGAGTTTCATTTGAAATTCAAAGAAATCCATTAAAAATTCAAAAAATCAATTTAAAATTCATAACATTTCATTTGTAATTCATAATATTTCAGTTGTAATTCGTAAATATTCATTTCAAATTCATATATATATTCTTTGTGTGTTACCAATAATATTTCGGGTTTAAAATTATTTGAATTTCAAATGAAATTTTATGAATTTCAAATGAAATTTTATGAATTTCCAATGAAATTTTATGAATTTCAAATGAAATTTTATGAATTTCAAATGAAATTTTATGAATTTCAAATGAAATTTTATGAATTTCAAATGCAATACTTGGAATTAAAATGGAATTCTATGAATTTTGAAAAGTATTCTATGAATTACAAATGAAATTCTCGAATTACAACTGATATGTTGTGAATTACAAATGGAATTCTAGAATCACATTTGATATGTTTGGAATAACAGGGAAAAAGGTGTTGAACGTATTTTATTGGTGGTTTAAAATGTCCATTATTCAAATATCATTTCTATTTTTCATATTTAAAGTCATTACTAACTCTTTTTCTTTTCTCTCTTTTTTAGGTAAGGCCCGTGTTCCTAAATATTAATAATAATCATGTGTCAATACTGATCATTTGTAAGTAATATAACAATTTTAAATTTAAAGATCGGTTTTTGTTTTGTGGAATTGCATCAGTAGACATTGTAAAACTTTTTTCATATCAACTATAAGACTTTATTTAACATACTTCGGAATGTTCAAATAGGCACCGTTTTATTCTAATATTTGTTGCAATTTTAAAGGAAACTTCATAATGCCTCTCTCATAGAAGTCCTGCTCTCTTTTTGCAAAAAAAAAAAACTCTAGTAGTCGATTTTCAAAATCCTAGTCGATTTATCATTAAAAAAAATTTGCAATGCAAGAGAAATATGATAATCGCTTAGTGTCCTACTGGAACACGACACCTCTACTGTTGGTTAATTCTGGCCGTTTCTGGTCAATTGCTATCTTCAAATGGTCCAGAATTTAACGTTTGGTCATTTGGAAGCAACTCATAATAAATAATCCCCTTCCAGTCCCACCAAATGCATAGCAGAACCATTCTGGCCGTTAGTTCTGATTTGGCCACTGTTTGAGGTGCTTCACCGCTCTTTGACCACGATCTTTTTCGCACTGGGTTATCGTATGTGTTCCATTTCTCATCTCCAGTCACTATCCGTTTAAGAAGTGGATCGATCTAATTCCGTTTGGCCATGGCTTCGCAGATGGAAATTCGATCCATCCTATTTTTTTCGGTTAATTGGTGTGGCACCCAACCATCGAGTTTCTTTTTGAATCCAGCTTTCTGTAAGTGGTTTAAAACAGTTTAATGGTCGATGTAAAGACTGCTAACATGACGGTCAACTTCGATCATTTCTCCGATTTTATCGACATTTTCATAATGGATTTCTTTTTCCCCAACCTAAACCAAAGGTTTATTAAAAATTCTGTGCAAGTTCTTGAATGAACATTTTCTAATATTGACGGCTAACACAACGGTCAACTTCTATCATTTCTCCGATTTTATCGACATTTTCATAATGGATTTCCTTTTCCCCAACCTAATATAATGTCATGAAACCAAAGGTTTATTCTTGAATGAGCATTTTCTAATATTGATCGCAATTCAGTTGAGAGCGCGTGGCAAATTGTAAGATCGAAAGTTCAATGACCAAAAACCAGGGTGCACAAAAATTCGCTAGCGAATGATTCAAAATATGCTATTTTCGCAATAAATTCTTTACCAAACAAATATTCGCACACACATAACAAACGAGTAAGAGCAAATAACAACAATCGTTCGTTGCTTTGGTGATTGATATTCTTTTCGACATTCGCTCACGAATGACATCAAAAATTCGTGAATGCTCGCGAACGCGCAAAACAGCAATAAAAAAACAAACGTTCATGAATTCAATATTTGTTTGGTTATTCCACACATGCCCAATACTTTTATGCGCTGGGTGGTTTTACTTTTTTATGATATTTTTATTTGTTGTTGTATTTATTAGCGCTCGCAAGCATTCGCGAACATTTGTTTTTTGTATTCTTCAAATGAATGCTCTTTAGCGACAAATGTTCGCAGAAGATCGAATCGACCACGCTTGTAGCGAAGTTTTATCGTTCATAAATTTTTCGTACAATGCAAACATTCGTGAGAGATTGCAAATGCTTGTTCATTTATTGTAACGTTATCATTGACAATCAATTGAAAACAATCGAATTCTCTTCGCGAACATTCGTGAGAAAGGGCGAATTTTAATCTTAAGTCACATCCTGCCACAAACTACCCGGAAATCAATTCCAAATACTATATGTGAAAGCTTGGGTTAGTTTAAAAAGAATTGTGGATTACTCCACTACATCAACGTAGTAGGCCATACACTTACAGTATGTCAATAAAGAGTTTACACATTGAATAAATAACAACTTTTTTTTCAATTTTGATACAATTTTTCGAGCCTCACAACCAGATGGCTCAATAACTAACTATAAGTGTCCACAGTTATCAATATCAGTAAAGAATTTTCTGATTCTGAATTTCCGAATGTTTTTATTGTAAATTATGAGATTATGACAATTATCTACATTCGGAGGATCAATAAAAAAGTTTGTGCATGCTCTTGGAATTCCACCTTCTATCTTAAAGAACACATGACCAGCCCATCAATTATCAGGTATAGATATATTATATTATATTATTAAAAACTATAAAAAATCGTTCGCCTTTCCAATCGACACCTAGTCGGGAAACAACTCCCTGCTGTTATTACCTTAAAAAGGGAATTGTTGTAATAGTTTAGCTATGAGTCCATTTTACTTTCGTAATGTTTATGACTTGATTTATTGCAATTTTCGCAACAACGACAACAACAACACTCAAGAGTTGTTGGCTACTTTACATGATTGCATTTAAGGTAAACGAAGTTTTTGTTTAGAAAACATAACAAAATGAAATCTTTAATAGATGCGTTTATAGTTCCACTGCCGCTCATTTTATTTGAGCCCTTAGTTATGCCAAGTTAGTGGTAGCCTACTTTGTAAAAAAAAAAACAAAACAAAAACAACCTGGTGTGTGTGTTTACTTGGCATTAATTGTGGCACAGCTACTGCATTAGATTTTTCTTTCTTTTTCCTCCATTGGGTGGGGGGAGGTAATGAGGTCACCTTTGTGTTGTTGTGTTGGTTGTTGTTGTCGTTGCAGCTTGCCTGTTGTCCAATGACCCACTTTTTTGCTTAAATTTTGTTCATTACTTGCTGGTGTTTTTGTTTTTGTCTTAGCTCGTTTTTTCCCTGTAATGTTTATTTTCTTTGGTTTTTACTTTTTTCTCGAATAGCAAACTATTGAAATACTTTTCTTCGTTGTTTTTTCTGTACTTTTGTAATAAAATAAGTTTGTTTCTATTATCACCAACCTTCATTCTGTAACAGCAGGATCCTTTTGCATACGCGCAGCACTTATTTCTAAATTGCCGTACACCCCTTTGTTGAATTAAGTTTGTTGAATTTTTATTTGATTCGTAATTTCTCCATAGTTTTAAATTTAGAGTTTCAAAGTGCCGGTGTTGACTAGCTTTTTCGTACCCATAAGTACGAATTTTCAAAACTACCCCAGTCATCTTCTCCAATAATAACCTTTAGTCCACATTTAAGGATTCCAGCTCTATCCGTTCACAACACTCCAACAGTAACTTTAATCATATCCCTATCCGTTCACATAAATCCAAATTGTAGCATATTTAGTACCATTTAGTACTTTTCGTACTTTAAGTTTGAATTTTCAACACAGTCTCAATCCTGTACTCTAACAGTAATTTTATTTTCAAATATAAGTTTTTTTATCTCAATCTAAATAAACTTAGTACCATTTAGTACACATAATCATTCATTTTCAAAACTACCTCCATATCTCAATCCCACACTCCACCCTTAATTTTGATTCCAAATTTTAGGGTTCCCGCTCACACAAAACGAATTGTACCCTATTTAGTACCATTTAGTGTTCCTCGTAACCAAGAGTACAAATTGCAATACTACCTTAATTCTGTGATTTGCATTCTAAATTTAAGTTTTCCATCTCTATCCATTCACTCTGATCTAAACTGTACCAAATTTAGTACCATTTAGTACACGAAATGACAAATTTTCAAAACTACCGACATATTTCAATCCTGCACTCCAACAGTAATATTAATTTCATCAAAATTTCAGGATCTCAACCCTATCCATTGGTACCATTTAGTACGTTTGGTTTCTATAATTAAACTACGTCAATCCTACACTTCAAAAGTAATTTTAATTCCAAAACTCTGGAGTCCAACTCTATCCACTTAATCAAGTTGTACCAAATATAGTACCATTAAGTACACATACGTACTATGCTTCCATACCTTAATTCTATATTCTAAAAGCAACCATTATTCTCTCCTCTCCGTTCACCCAAATCCAAAATTGTACCATATCTAGTGCCGTTTAGTACTTTTCGTACACACAAATACGAATTTCCACAGATGTCTCTATAGCTCAATTTTCAACAGTAATCAGAATTCCAAATTTCAGGTTTTAAGCTCATCCGTTTAAGCAAAATCCAAATTGTACTATATTTAGTACGATTTAGTACTTTTCGTACCAATAAGTGAGAATTTCCAAAATTACCTCAATTCTGCACTGCAACTGTCATTTTAATTCCCAATTTCAAAACTCCAGCTCTATATGTGAACCGAAATCCAACTTGCACCAAATTTAGTACCGTTAAGTACTTTTCGTACACAAAGGTACGATTTTTTAAAGCTACCTCAATCCTGTATTCCAACAGTAGTCCTAATTCCGATTTTCAGGATTCCATCTATATACACTCAACTAAATGCAAATAGTACCAAATTTAGTACCATTTAGTACTTTTTAAAAAACATAAGTACGAAAATCTTAAACCATTTCTATACATCAGCACCACTTCCCAACCTGATTTCTATATAAAATTTCAAGATTTTAGCTATATATGTTCAATATATGTAGAATTAGAACTAAATTTAGTACTTTTGGTACACTTATAGGTCGAATTTCCAAAAACACCTTTGTACATCTTTCTAACTTTCCATCACACATTCCAAATTTTCCCACATTCCAAATTTCAGAATTCTAGCTCTTCCCGTTCGCCTTATACAAAGGGTACCATATTTGGTACATTTTAGTACTTTTCGTACTTCTAGAACGAATCTCCAAAAACCCAGCCTTATTTCACGCCTAATACAAAGGGTACCATATTTGGTACATTTTACATGATTATGGACGACAATGTAGAGAAGATGGCAAAAAATGTGTACTGTACTAAATTGTGTATACAGTCCAAATTATTTAAATCGCTTCGTATTCGTATTGTACGAATTCTGCCATCAGAATTTAAATTATTTAAATTTAAAATTATTTTTCCGTCGATTTTGCATTTGGTTTTCTGGATATTGGACTTTAATTTTTCCGAAAGAATGTACTCTGTATCTCCCGAATACAAGGATGTAGCGATGCCAAATTTTGTTCATATCCTATTTAGGATAGTTGCATTGAATCTGTGAACAGAAAAAAAATCGGACACAAAGCGTTAAAATAGTTTTCATCAAGGTCTTCAAAATAGTGATTTACAACTGTAATTGCATTTTCATATGGAATTCCACCGAGGAATTTGTTTTAGATTTGAGAACAAGTAAAAGTCACTGAGAGATAAATCTGGACAATAAGGTGGATGGTCAAGCAACTCGTACTTTAATTCGATGATTTAAGCCATTGTTAAAACAATCTTGTGCGCTGGTGCGTTGTCTTGGTGAAAAATTATTATACCCTTCACCACCCTGTGGTACAGGGTAGTATGTCTTTGTGCATATGTTTGTAACATGCAAAAATAATCGAGATAGACCCATGGTTCCTTTTGAGAATATGCATAGAATCACTTTCTGAGTCGATTTATGCATGTCCGTCCGTCTGTTGGTGTTAAATTGTAAACAAAGTACAGGTCGCATATATGATCCGGATGGGATGAAATTTGGCACAGCTCACTTGTATGGCCCAAGGACGAACCCTATTGAAATTGGGAAAAATCGGTTCAGATTTAGATATAGCTCCCATATATATTTTCGTCCGATTTAAGGTAAATGGTGCACGAAAGTCCCTATATATCTTTCGATTTGCACGAAATTTGGCACAGCGTAATGAATAAGGTCTAGAATGATGTGTGCAAAGTTTCGTGAAAATCGGTTCAGATTTAGATATAGTTCCCATATATATTTCCCCCGATTTTCGGTAAGTAGTCCACGAAAGTCCCTGAAAATCTTTTGATTTGCACGAAATTAATGAATAAGATCTAGAATGATGTCTGCCAAGTTTCGTGAAAATCGGTTCAGATTTAGATATAACTCCCATATATATCTTCGTCCGATTTAAGGTAAATTGTGTACCAAAGTCCCTATATATCTTTCGATTTGCACGCAAATTGGCACAGCGTACTAAATTAAGTCTAGAATGGTGTGTGCAAAGTTTCGTGAATATCGGTTCCGATTTAGATTCAGCTCCCCTATATAGTTTCGGCCGGTTGTAGGTAATTGGAGAACCAAAGTCCCTGGAAATCTTTTAATTTGCACGAATTTTGGCATAGCGTACTGAATTAAGTCTGGAATGATGTGTGCAAAATTTCGTGAACATCGGTTCAGATTTAGATATAGCTCCCATATATATTTTCGTCCGATTTTATGTAACTGGTGCACCAAAGTCCTGAATTATGTCCAATATGTTGTTGCTAAGCTTCGTGAAAAGATCCATATCTAGGCCGATTGACACAACGTACTGATGTAATATAAATTAGTCTCTGGCATGTTTCCCCTAAATCGGTTCAGATATAGATATATAACAAAAACGCGTCGTCTGTTAGGATACATATGTAGAATATACCCAAAGTGGTGAAGGGTGTCATATAGTCGGCCCAGCCCGACTTTACTACTTTCCTTACTGTTTTTTTTTGTGTTGTAAGCCCGGACGTTTTTCTCGAATTTGTACATTTAATTGATCCAAAAGGGTTGCAATAGTACTGTGAATTTAATGTTTTAACCTTTTGCAGATAGTCAATCAATAAAATACCATTGAAGTCCCAAAAGTCCCGTTGGCTTAACCTACCTTACCAGCCGATTGAATGGTTTTTGCCTTCTTTGGGCACTTCCTCCAGCTTCAGTCTATTCTTCGGATTGATCATGTGGTAGATCCATGTCTCATCAACAGCTATGAAAACGATCCAAACAAGCTTGAGAAATGTTCAATCTTATGCGTTTTTGATCGGCTGTTAACAAATGCGGAACCCATCTTGCAGAAAGCCTTTTCATCAATAGTTCTTCATGCTAAATTAAATGGACTCGATCATTTGAGATGCCGATGATATTAGAACGCACTTCTATTCGTCGATCATTTAATAGCATGTCATGCACTTTGGATACAATTTCTGTTGTTGTTGCTGTTTTTGGACGTCCACTACGTGGTTTATCTTCAATGCTTGTGCGACCACGTTTAAATTCAGTAACCCAATTTTTATCCAGTTGCATATGAAGGATCACTTTCATCTAACATACATTCACAATACCATTATGAAATTCTTGTACCGACGAACCTTTTTTGTCGTGATTTTTTCGTACAATGCCAACATTCGCGAGAGAATGCAAATGCTTGTGCATTCATTGTAACTTTATCATTCGCGATAAATTGAAAACATTCGAATTCTCGCCCGTGAGCATTCGTGGGAAAGAACGTATTTTAATCATTCTTCGCACCCTGTATTTAAGACTAAAATTTGGTTATGGTTCTGAAAAATCCAGACTTTTTATACCCTACACAACTATGTTGTCAGGGTATTATAGCTTTGTGCAGCCCCAGGAGTTTGTAACGCCACGAAATATTATGGAACAATCTTCTTGAAATTTTACATGTAGGATGGGTTCGGCCCAATGAAGACACCTATTATTTTTGGTAAAGATCGAATAATGTTTAGGGCATGAAATGGACCAAATACCTAATTTTTGTCGGTTTTTTGGTCGTTCCAGAGGCCGCAATTATGGTCCAAACATCGCGAATTTGTACATGGAAAAGTGGTTGGGCCAAAGAATAAGCATGGCTGTTTTGATAAAGATCGGTCAATCTTTAGCGGGTCAAATGGACCCTGACATTTGTGTGAAAAATTACAAAATTTGTATTATATAGCGTATATATTTACTCCTGCAGGACATAGACCCGAGAAGTTGATAGTATATCCTTAGAGTGGTTGGCCTTTAAATCGATACCAATTATATTGTCGTATGTACTCGGATGTTGGAGTTACACTTAAATATGTGCAGGTACTTACGTATTCATATATTATTTAGTAACCCATTACCACAATAAATGAAATTTTCCATGAGGATCCAGTTATGGTCAATGACTACGCTTATAATTTTCGTTGATGATCAGATTATAATATTGGAATGAAGTGGACCGAAAACTTTTTTTTTGTGTTTTTTTGAGTCGATGCTAATAATAGGCCGAACATCACAACACAGCCCACGGTGAAGGGAATCTGGACAAGTAATTAGAAGGGCTGTACTGAATATGAATAGTAATATTCGAAAAAAATGTCAGTGTAAGGAAGAGGTGCTGTCGACCTCTAATCAGGCCAGATTGAGCAAATATCACGAATAAGTATCCGCAGAATTTTAGAGTTCCGTGGTAGTTGTTTTATCGTATTGTCGGCCCGTCCGACTATACTGCTCCGCTCACTGGTTAGATATTTAATTAAATTTACAGGAAGTGTGGATTACTTCTTTAGAGGGGGCGGACATTTCAGGCCCTCTGCCAAAGGATCGTATCAAAGAGATATAGAATTTATTTTTTCGAGTTTTTGCCTGAGCTACATAAAATCTTGTCCTGAACATAAAAATATTTCTGTCGACATAACCGACCAATATTTTTTCTTATTATTTTTTATATTAATAAATCAATATAAATTTTATTTTATATTAATAAATCAATATAAATTTTGCAGACATTTGTGACACATTCAAATCAAGTTGTCACATTTCGTCACCGTTGTCGAGACTTTCAGCGTCATTAGCGCCCATTGATTATTTTAACTGTAAAATAAATTTCAATTAAACTACAGTGTTTTCTTTTCAACCAACCAATGTTGAATTTGTTTATCTCTTCCAATACCTACCTTATAATATATACATTTATTTATACAGTATTGAATGCATGTGTGACAATTATATTTGGTTGTGAAATTCCCATAATGTTGACTCGAGTGGCTGGAGAACTTGTTTCTACTCCCACGTGAAGAAATAAAGTGCGCCAGTAACAAATGAGCAATCCTGAATGAAAAAAAAAATAAAAAAAAACTAAAAAAACAAGAAGTTACATGACATTTGTGTCGATATGTGAGGCAAACCTATTGACTTGGATACACAATTCATAGTCACCTGAAAAATAAAATCATGTTCAAATAATTTTTTTTTATATATATTCAATATTTATAATATATGCTTTTAATAAATGAGGTAGTGCATATTGAATTACATGGAATATAGAAGGGATAAAAAGAGAAACTGGCCAAAAATTTAGGAAAGTTTCACCCAAATTAATTGAAATAAATGATCGGATTTTTAAGTCATAATAAAGAGAAAGGCAATGAAGTTAATAATGAGCTAGTAAAAAAGGTCATTTAGTTCGGTCTTATCGTATTTTTTAAATGGCATGGCACATTTTTGGCAGGACAATTTCACATCCAATAAAAACCAAATTAGAGCTAATATGGTTTAAAAATGTGTCCAAACTCCCCAAGACGCTGAATAATTGCGGGTAGCGTTATATAAGGAGGGCTATCCTCATAAGTGGAACGATATCGATAATTTTTGGAAGAGAGATTTGCTATCCAAAAAGAATTAAAAATACTGAATTATAGACCATTTGTTTGAAAAACTTTTCAAACTCTTCATAATACCAAATAATGGGAAGAGCCGTTATATGGAAGCTCTCATTAAATATGGACCGACATCGATTTTTTTTTTGATATGGGGATTAACTAGCCAATTGAAACTCAAAATACCAACTTACTGTCAATTCTGTTGAAAAACGTGCCAAAAATTGCTAAAATACCGAATATTTGGGGGAAATATCCAACTTTCAATACCAAACATCCTAGGAGTAGTAATAATGTAGTACAAAATGAAACCAGTGAGCGGAGCAGTATAGTCGGACGGGGACGATATCCTACACAACTACCACGGAACTTTAACTTCCTGCCGACGTTTATTCTGAGCGTGGGCAATATTTCGTGATAGTTGCACCCTCTTGCCCGATTAAAGATCGACAGCACCTCTTCCTTACACTGACATATTTTCCGAATATTCCCAATATTGAGTATAACCCTTCAATTACTTGTCCAGATTCCCTTGTATTGTGATGTTCGGATTATAATTGTGGCCTATAGATCGTCTTGAAAAAAAAAAAACATAAAGAATTAAGTTTTCGGTCCACTTCATCCCAAAATGTTGATCTGATCATCACCAAAAATTATACCCGATATACCTGACCATACCTGGATCCTCATTGAACATTTCAAAGCGATCAGCGCTATATTTCCGCCCTCTAGTGTGGTATTGGGTTACTAAATAATGTCTGAATACGTAAGCACCTGTAAATATTTAAGTGTAACTCCCACATCTGAGTACATACGACCATATAATTGGTATCAATTTAATGGTCAACCACTCCTCTTGAACACACTATAAACTTCTCGGGCCTTGGTCCTTCAGGGGCAAATATATACGCCATAGAATACAAATTTTGTCATTTTTCACACAAAAGTCAGGGATCATTTGACCCGCTAAATATTGACCGATCTTTATCAAAACAGGCATACTTATTCTTCGGCCCGATCCATTTCTATATGCAAAAATTCGCGGTGTTTGGCCTCTGGAGCGAACAGAAAAACCGACAAAAATAAAGTTTTTGGTCCATTTCATCCCCTAAATAATAACAGATCTTTTCCAAAAACAATAGGGGCCTTCATTGACCAGAACCCATCCTACATGCAAAATTTCGTGAAGATTGGTCCATAACTGTGGCCTGTATCGTGTTTACAAATTATAATGGACATACGGACGGACGGACACACATGTCTAGATCGACTCAGCTAGTCGAGATATGACGATCGGTATACTTAAAGGTGGGTCTAGGACCAATATTTCGCGGCGTTACAAACTTTTGGAGCTGCACAAAGCTATAATACCCTGATAACATAGTTGTGTAGGGTATAAAAATTCGATGTTGCAAACATAAATTTACTGTAAAAAAAAATCATTCCGGCCCCTGACTAATTGTTGTATCATTTTTTAGTCTTTACTACCTGTTCAAACCTTTATAGAGCTTCTCACTTCCTATTTCGATTTCTATTGACTTTCTAACCACATACTTCGACCTCCATAGAGCTCAACTCCACCTATAGACCTCAACACCACCTAGTTAAAGGTCGATTGAAATCCTCATCACATGTAAAAAATTCCAGAAAAAATTCATCACCATGTACAACATTAATTGATATTCTTCTCAACACCTTATCGGACTTCAATTGGTCTCTCCGCCATCCACCTGAACATCTACAGAGCTTTTCTCTACATAATCAGCTTGAGTTCCACTCTCTCAAATCGGACTAACATGTAGCTTCTTACAATCCTCTAAGGCCTGTTTGTAACACGTTTTTAGCTAATCGGAACTCGAGAACCTCTAAAGGGGTCATTACATGCTTCACGTGCAGCTTTTGAGTTCCTAACTAAATACTGCGGTTTCTATTTCTATATGCTCGTAAACACCATGACCAACAAAGCTATACAAATATCTCAGGTTCTTATAAAATAATGTTTTCGCGAAATAAAGAAGATGGAAAATTTTCGAAGAATCAGTAAAACCAGATACTTTCAGGTAAAAAAGGAGGAGCTAAATTGAGGATCGATTACTGTATAATTCATAAAGTCTATATCAGAAATAAATGCTCTTAAGGCTCTAATCCGTCCACTAAAGAACTCCACACCCCTACTGGAACTCTAAGAGAGCTCTATAGATATTTGAATATGCATGGATGAACTCGTCTACTCGGACTTGTGCGGACTTCTAAGGGGATTATCTCCAGTTTATCAAAATTTCGCCATCTTTAGGTTTTGTCTTTAGAGCTCTTCAGCATCAATTGGGACCTCTAATCTTTTTCAGTATGTGCGCGAACCTCGGTGAGCTCGGACCTGTGTTAAGCTCCATACCATCATATCAGTCTATTATATATCCTATACAAGAATTATCATCGGCATCATTAACGTCGACTCACCACCTCTACGGATCCTGTTAGAGATCCTTATCATCGGAATTATAAACGTCGTATCATCACCTCTAGGGATCCTGTTAAGGATCCTTACTAACTACTAAGAACCTCAATGAACTTCGCATGAACAATTCAATCTCTTTATACTACAACTTGCTACTCACCACCTCATAAAATATCTCCTGACCACATATTCAGAGTTTTATTTACTCCACTATCTATCTACTGGAACCTCTATTTAGCTCCTTGCCAATTACTCGGCCTTTTGGATGCCCTCACTAATTTTTCTGACGTCTATAGATCTCTTCAAGACGAAATTTGACATTAGTAAATATTCCTCGAAACGTTCTCGAATCTCTATATAGAATATTTCACCACATATTCTGACTCTATAGAAATCCGCTATAATCTGCTCTTTACATGGTAAATAGGTCTATAGGAAACTACTATAAACCTACTCGGACTTGAATGCCTTCTGTTAAGCTCTTCACAACTAACTTCGACCGAAATTGAGGAAAATTCCAAATATCGTACATGTAATTCTATAAATCTTCTAGTCATCTATAGAACACCTTAAAACACGATTCTAACTTCTATGATCGTATGCTCAAAGTTGTATAAAAGTATATAAAAAACACCATCTTGAATCTGTATTAAGGGAACCCCCCATCTCGGGTTTTTTTCAAAAAAACGTTTTTTTAATTAATTCGAACCTACACTAATTGAAGAAGGTCCCTATAAAATTGCAAGTGAAATCTCAATTTATTAAAGAATAATTTTTGCAGGAACTCAGAAGCGTGGATTTCATAAAGAATAATTTTCAGGACCATTCAGAACCTATGGACCGTTGAGTTATTAAATAATATTTTTCAATGGCCTCCCAGGATTTAAAGTAATCAACAGAGCTATTGATGAATAATTATTGAACCTCAAGGACTCAAAAGAAGTGTGCAGTTATTAAAGTACATTTTTCCAGGACTCTCCAAGACCTCAGAGGCGTGAAATTATTAAAGAATAATTTTTTCCGATCCTCCAGGACCTCAGAAACGTGGATTTATAAAAGAATATTTTTTTAAGGACCTCAGAAACGTGGATTTCATAAAGAATTATTATTTAGGGACCTTCAGGATATCAAAATCGTTTATTTATTAAAGAATAATTCAGGATATCAAAATTTTTCAATTACCTTCCAGGACTTCAAGTAATCAACAAAGTCAGGGTTTCAAGGTCCTCAAAGACTCAACAGAAGCGTGAACTTATTAATCATATTGTTCCGAAATCTCTTCGAAGAGTGGATTTATTAAAGAATATTTTTTCCAGGACCTCCCAAAACCATACGCACTCTACAGAATGGTGGAATTTTTTTTAAAGAATTACATTTCAAGGACCTCCCAGATCTTACAGCACTCACCAGAAGGGTGAATTTATTGACAAATATTTTGTTCAAAGACCTCCCAGGATAATGACTCAACAGAGCAGTGTATTTATTGACGAATATTTTTTAGTGTCCTCCCTGGACACCAACGACTCAACATAAGCATAGATTTATGATAGAATATTTTGTCAAAGGCCTCCCAGGAAATCATGGACTCAAAAGAAGCGTGGCTTTATTAAAAAATAAATTTCAATCAAGGACCTACTAGACCTCAAAGACTCAATAAAAGTGTGTATTTGTTAAAGAATAACTATTCCAGGACCTTCCATGACCACAAGGACTTTACACTTTAAACTTGTATTACGAATGGCCTGACACAACTATATTGTCAGGGTATTATAGCTTTGTGCAGCCCCAAAAGTTTGTAACGCCGCGAAATATTGGTCCTAGACCCACCTTTAAGTATACCGATCGTCATATCTCGACTAGCTGAGTCGATCTAGACATGTGTGTCCGTCCGTCCGTCTGCCCATTATAATTTGTAAACACGATACAGGCCGCAATAATGTCCCGAACATCGTGAAATTTTCCGTGGAGAAGGGGATCGGGCCAAAGAATAAGCATGCCTGTTTTCATAAAAATCGTTCAATATTTAGCGGGTCAAATTGACCCTGACTTTTGTGTGGAAAATGACAAAAGGTGTATTCTATAGCGTATATATTTACCCCTGAAGGACATAGAACCGAGAAGTTTATATTATATCCAAGAGGAGTTGTTGTCCTTTTAATTAATACCAATTATATTGTTGTATGTGCTCGGATGTGGGAGTTACACCTAAATATATACAGGTATCTCCGTATTCGTATATTATTTAGTAATGTTCCATTAGGTTCCAGTTTTGGTCAAGGACAACGCCTATAATTTTCGGTGATGATCAGATAATAATTTTGGAATGAAGTGGTGTAATTTTTTGTGTATATATTTACCCACAAATGAAAGCCGAACATCACAACACAACCCACGGTGAAGGGAAGTTTATATTATATCCAAGTGGAGAGGTGCTGTTTACCCCTAATCGGGCAAGACGGTGCAAATATCACGAAATGTTGCCAGGCTCGGAATAAACATTCGCAAAATTTTAGTTACGTGGTAGTTGTGTAGGGTATCGTATGGTCGGCCCCGTCCGGCTATACTGATACGCTCACTGGTTTTTAACTTGGTTTGTGGACAAAAATAGCGATTTTTTCAAAAATCTCTTAAGGTTCCCTTAAGTATCACTCCATCGAACCTCTCACCATCTGGATGGATCTTAGTACATCTCCTCAATACCTACTCCGAGCACTATCGAGCTCCTCGCAATTTATTTTACGACATATATTGAGCTCCTCAAAACCTTCTAGGATCTCTACTGAGCTCCGAATTAGGTCTACTCATCACCTCGGACTTTTATTTATTTTTTTTATCTTTATTTATTTTAACTGGCAGCTAACTGTGGAATGTCAATGACTTTAATAAATATATTACACAAGACTAAAACTTAATTGATTTTTTTTTTTGTTGCTATTTTGCGTTTTTTCCATCTGAGATCTGTTGATGTTGAGTTGTGATTGGAATACTGACAACAATAACAATAATAATGAAAATAGTGAATAAACTTCAAATTGAAGCAAACTGTGACAGTGTGACTGCCAAATAACTCTAAAATAATTTACAACAATAAAAACTCTAAAAAAAATTAAAACAAAAATACGTATTTGTTAAAAATTGTTTTTGTTAAAATAGTTTTATTTTTTTCGTTTTTTTTTTCAAATATTCAGCATTTTATTATTTATTTTTTTTTTCTTTTGATTGTATTTTGTTCGTGTTTGACGGTTAATGATTTCGATGTTTTTGCTGATGATTTGTGTAATAATTGTTTTGTAGTATTTTTTTAAGGTTATTCGACCGTATTTTTATTGCTGTTTTATTTAATGATGTTAACCCAAAAATTATTTTGACATTGAAAACTAAAACGTTTTTGTTTTTCGTTTTTTTGTTCTCTTTTTTAACAAAATTAACAAAAAATCAAGTAAAAAAGTAGATATATACCCTCAACATATGACATATATACACTTATCCCGAATCTTGGAGATATAGCCATTTTTTTTGTGTTAGATTCTAGTGACGGCAAGAGTGCTTCTCAAAACAGTGTTTTTGCGAATCACGGGCACGATAACTCAAAAACTAATGATTCACTTCGTTTCAAGTTTTAACACGCTATTCGGGTCTTACATAGCTATCGTATGAACTCGGATAAATGTAATCGGCCAAGACATTCCTTATTTTCCGTCTTGGTGTTTGATTTCTCAAAAAAATAATTCACTATCGACATGGTCACAGTATAATGGTGGTTCCAGCCTCTTTTTACCCTACACAACAGTTTGAAACAGGAAGGAACCTATCGTTTTAGGGAATTACTTACTTAGCTGCTGGCTTGTTACAGAACGGTTATTCCATAAGCCGAACATAAAAAAAGATTTCCAAG
This sequence comes from Musca vetustissima, assembly GCF_032173495.1. NCBI lineage: Eukaryota > Metazoa > Arthropoda > Insecta > Diptera > Muscidae > Musca > Musca vetustissima. Next base: position 241,058 of record NW_026879600.1, on the reverse strand, counting down.
CGCGTCGGTCTTGTGCACATCTCCTCCCATTTGAAAGACCATGTCCAATGTCCCTATAGATCTTTCGATTTGCACGAAATTTGGCATAGCGTAATGAATTAGATCTAGAATGATGTGTGTTAAGCTTCCTGAAAATCTGTTCAGATTTAGGTATAGCGAAATGTCTTCTACTCTTGTCTTTCTCGACCTTTCCCTTTTGTGTGAACCATCAGTAGGCACGCTTTTATATGCTTTTGAGGTGGGGTATTCTCATTCATTCGCACAACATGATCTAGCCAGCGTAGTCGCTGCAGCTCGATACGACTGACTTTGTCGATGTCCGCGTATAGGTTGCTAATCTCGTGCTTTATTCGCTCGCAATGTTCGAACAATTATATCGATGTCGTCGGCGTAGGCGTAGGCGAATACCACCATGTGTTGTTTGGTGTACATAGTGCCATTTCTGTTCCCCTTTGCCTCTCGTATGACCTTTTCCAGCAGGATATTAAAAATATCACACGACAAACTGTCACCTTGTTCGAATCCTCGTTCGGTATTGAAGGGCTCCGAGAGGTCCTTTCCGACTTTAACTGCTGACCTTGTACCACTTAAAAGTATCCTGCATAGCCTTATTAATTTCGCAGGATTGGCGAACGCAGACATGGCTTTAAATACCTTTTAAAGGATAGGGCTGTTGACGTATAGGTGGAATGTGTCGATGTTTTTCTCGTGTGTCTATTCCAGGATTGAAAATCAGGTCAATGGTGGATTTGTTAGGTCTGAAGCCGCATTGGCATGGTCAAATAATGTCATTGACCATTGGCTTCAGTCGTTCACACAGTATGCTGGATAGCACTTTATATGCGATGGGACGAAAGCTAATTCCTCTATAGTTGGCACACAGAATTTTGAGGTTCCAATCATTGGGCATGCATTCCTCTAGCCAAATTGTAGTAATCAGCTGGTGCATGCTCCTGACCACCAGTCTTGAATAGTTCGGCTTGTAACCCATCGGCACCTGCCGCTTTATTACTCTACAGCTGATTGATTGCTATTCTGACCTCATCTTCGCTAGGTTTTTAGACACTCTATACCGTCATCTCTTTTTGGTTCTGGGGTATCTTCTTCACCGCCACTATTTGATACCAGAAGCTTTTTCAAAATACTCCTTCCAGATCCTCAAGACGCTCTCCGTATCTGTCAACAGGTTTCCATCTTCATCTCTACAGGATTATGTGCGTGCACCAAAGAATCTCGTTGGTAAAATTTCAGGTTTACATCTCGATTTGCTACCGCTCACGTTTTTCTTGTTCTTTCTTACTTTTTTTTTTTTTTTGAAACTACGTTTCTTCTTTCTCCTTTTCCCCCGATAATTCTCCATTGCATTATGTGTTGTTACTGTCTGCAGGGTTGCCGTAACGCTGCGTTTTTCACATCAGTAGCAATCCTGATCGTACAATGGGTTTCTTGATGGTGGTTTTTTGTGTTGATTTTGCTGAAAAATTGCGTGTTCCCTTAAATCCGGAAGACATAGTCCATAGAATTTTCATAGAAAAAGTGGTTCAATTATTCCTCCAACCCAAAAACCACACCACACAGTGACACACAGAGAATGCATTTGCTTTTCGTGAATAACTCGAGGTCTTTCCTCACACCAAATGCGACAATTCTACCAACTAATGAAGACGGTAAAAGATGGATGGATCGTCACTGAAGACAATTTTATTGGCAAAAGTCAGCATTTGCATATTGTCTCTCCAATACCCAATTAAGTGGACCCTACCATTCTCTGCTTAAAAAAAATATTTTTATACCCTACACAACTATGCTGTCAGGGTATTATAGCTTTGTGTAGCCCCAAAAGTTTGTAACGCCGCGAAATATTGGTCCTAGACCCACCTTTAAGTATACCGATCGTCATATCTCGACTAGCTGAGTCGATCTAGATCTGTGCATGCATGGAGAAGGGGATCGGGCCAAAGATTAAGCATACCCGTTTTGATAAAGATCGGTCAATATTTAGCGGGTCAAATGGACCCTGACTTTTGTGTGAAAAATTATAAAATTTGGATTCTATTGCGTATATATTTGCCCTTGATCGCTTTGAAATTTTCCATGAGATTTCAGTTATGTTCAAGGTCAACGCCTATAACTTTCGGTGATGATGATCAGATAATAATTTTGGGATGAAGGGGACCGAAAACCTAACTTTTTTTTGAATGCCCAACATCACAACATAACCCACGGTAAAGAGAATCTGTACAAGTACATCCCTCGTCTACTGAATATTAGTAATATTTGTTGACCTTTACTCAGGTTTCAAGAGGGTGCAAATAACGCAAAGTTAGATTTTCGTAGAAGTTGTGTAGGGTATTATATGGTCGGCCCCGTCCGACTATACTGCTCCGCTCACTGGTTTTATTTCTTTATTTATATCGTGAGCTGTGTCACGGTAAATGTTTGGTAGGAAGAGAATGGAATTACAGGCAAATTCGCGTAAAATACATGCCCATAATTCTCAAAATATCGAATAAAAGTCGATAGGGTTATATGGAGGCTATCGTAAAAAGTGAGCCAATTTGATACCCTATTTGCTACCAAATTACAGTCAATAAATCGATTGAAAAACTTGGTCATACTCCATATAAACCCCCAAAATTTCGGAGGTACTGTCATATATAGGGGCTATCTTAAAAAGTGGATGAATATTAATAGCTCTTGGTAGGAAGATGTGCCACATAACGAAAAAAAAAACATAATATCAACTTAAAGCCAATTCGTTTTAATAACATATCAAAAATCCCCCAAATTCCTAATATGTGAGGGAAGCGTTATATATGGGGTCTATCGTAAAAAGTTGACCAATATTGATACGCTTTTGTAGGAAGATGTGTCGCCCAATCAAAACTCGGCATACCAAATTACAGCCATTTCGGTTGAAAAAACGTGCCAAAAATCTACAAAATACCAAAAAATTTGGTTGTAGCGTTATATGGGGGCTGCACCAAAACGTGAACCGATATATCCCATTTTTAAATACCAAACATCCTATGAGTCGTAAAAATGTTGTATGTGCAAACTTTCAAATCTCTATCTTGCCGGCTCTGTCGTGCTTTCAATTGACAGACGGACATACATAAATCGACATAGAATTTTCTAATTTTTATACCCTTCATTATAAGGTAGAGTAAAAGTATTTTTTTTTTACCAGTATAGGTCCTCCCAGAAACATATAGATTTTTTAGGGAGTATGCGTAGTAGACAGACGACAGCCTTAATTTGCATTAAAAATTTCTTAATTTGACAGACGAGAATTTCTGCATTTACGAAAAAGTTTTTTTTTAACAATTGTATTAGCCTAGAAAATAAATTTTCTTTATTTTCCACTTATTTAAATAACATCGAATTTTGAAATGTAGAATTCGAATTAATTTTGTAAATAACATGAATTAATTTCATTTCAGTTTCTAACCAATTGAGTTCGCCATGGAAGGGCATTCTAATTATAACATCATTAATTTCCCTTAATTTTTATTTGAATTACCCTGGTAATTTTCATTTAAGTTTCTGATTTACTTCAAAGGGTCATATTTTTATCAATTTTTTCTTCTTCTCCACCATTTCATTCTTACTCTTCAATACAATATTTATTCAACATAGTTGACTTCATCTTGACAACATCGATGATTATTGTTGTGACTTTTTGTTGAAAGAAAGAAAAAAAAAAACAGCTTTTGTAAAAGAAAGCGATAACAACAACAATGACAAGAACAAGAACAGCAGCAACAGCCCGTCATTAATGTCAATGAAACTGCAACGACGAAACGATAACGAACAACAACTACTATTGAAATGTCATTCGTTCGTTCTATGGGGTCAATGGATCATAACAAGAAACCAAGAACAACAACAGCAATCAAAAGGAAATAAATTTACACCCACATCCACCGCCACCGCCAAACTACAACCCAGACATAAGAATGCAAAGAAGAAGAAGAAAAAGAAGCAAGCTAGAAAGAGAAACCCACAATTCATTTTTAAAGTGAAATGAATTAATGCGATTATAAATTGGGGAGTTTGGAGATAAGTGGGGAACAAAGGAGGGACTAAGGGAAAATGTAAATTTCTTAATGACACACAAAGTTTATGCATTATGATTCAGAGTTATCCTACACATTTGACCTTTGGGTTATAATTTGAATTCATTTTGTCCCGCATGACCTGCAGCATATTCTGCTGGAAGCTGTTGTCTGTTGTCATATTGTCCAAATAAGGAAAATTAAAAATATGAATAATACAAATGTAGAAGTCCTTATCGGTATCTGCATTCGGGGATCATAATGGGGCGCATAGTGATGACATGAACATCACATAGCTTAATCGTCCAATTCGAAGCAGACGTATTAATTAGGACAAAATTGATTGAATTTAAAGCCAGGACCACACATCACAAATCATTGCCCGAGTATTTGGGAAAATCATTCCACAGGAATTTCTGCTAGTTGCTTATTTCTACTCTGTGAATATTATTAGATTAGGGAAAAATAAATTCAGAATTTTTATATGAAATATAGGATTTTATTTAACATGCTTCGCAATGTCCGATTTGCCCCATCCTTTGTTGTATGATTTCTTGCCATTTTAAAGGTAATGCCTCATGATGCCTCCCTCATAGAAGTCCTGCTCTCTATTTGCATTAAAGAAATTTTGCAATGCATGAAAAATATGATAATCGCTCGGTGCCATGTTCGGACTGTAAAACTTCCCAACCAAGCTCCCGAAGTTTGTGGCGAGTCACTGTAGATGTGTGTGGCCTAGCGTTGTCCTGGTGGAACACGACATCTCTCCTGTTAACCAATTCTGACCGTTTCTGGTCAATTGTAAGTGGTTTAAAACAATTGTATGGCAGATGTTTAGCTCCTGGACGATGTTACGACTGCTAATATCCGGGCAACTTCGATCATTTCTCCGATTTTATCGATATTTTCGACGAGCGGCCTACGAGGTACGGAAAGTTCTTAGCCTAGCACAATAAGCGCGGTCTAAACAGAAAAAAGTTAAGTGTTTTGGAAACTTCCATCTCTGTTATGAACACATGCTAAATTTTGTTTCGATCTGGGAACTCCTTCATATAGACCAAGGGTTCAAAAAAGAGACACATCAGCGATTTTGTACCAAGGAAAAATTAGAAATGCGTGCTTTCATTGTAAAAAATGCGGATGCGTCTTTTTTATGATCCCCTTTTTCTATATGAAGATGATGCCAGATCGAAACAAAATTTAACATGTGTTCATAACAGAGATGGAAGTTTCCAAAACATTTTATTTTTTTCTCTTTATACCGCGCTTTTTGAGCTAGGCCAAGAAATGTCCGGACTGGATTCGTACTTATTAAAATGGGATTATAAATAAACATGAATAAACATTAACTTATTACATATTTCTTGAAATGTTGTTTTTCATTCATCAAGAATATGAAATACCAAATTACAGCCACTTCTTCAGTGGGAAAATATCACTGAAAGGTTCATTTACCGACATATTTTCTTCAAAAAGGTGTTTCATCATCCATGAACCGGGAAAGCCGAAATTTGGTGGGAAAATGCGGCTATAGCACGCAAAACGCCAACAATGGGCGGAATCTTAATAGTGGAAACGTGACCTACATCTCCCAATTTTTAGCAACGAAATTTTTCAACCTCTCAAGACCATGAAATAAAATTCTTATTACAGTAACTTTCGTTAAAATAGACTATTAAAATGAGTTAGGGGAGGAGGAGGTCCAAAAAATTCATATTGTGTATACGGATCAAGAAAATCAAAGACGAATAAGGCACAGTAGAAGTCGAGTTAGAAGAAGGATATGTATTACAAAATTGTTCCCCATTCGATTCAACAGAAGATGTGTGATCTCAAAAATAACCTGCAATAGACGCAAAGAAACATATAAATGCTTTTTATACCCTACACAACTATGTTGTTGGGGCTTTGTGCAGCCCCAACAGAAAAAGAGTTTGTAACGCCGCGAAATATTGGTCCTAGACCCACCTTTATGTACACCGATCGTCATATCTCGACTAGCTGAGTAGATCTAGACATTTGTGTCCGTCCGTCTGTCCATTATAATTAGTAAACACGATACAGGCCACATTTATGACCAATCTTCACGAAATTTTGCATGTCGGATGTGTTCTGGCCAATGAATACCCTTATTTTGGTAAAGATCGGTTAATATTTACGGGATGAAATGGAGCAAAAACTTTATTTTTGTCTGATTTTCTGGTCGCTACAGAGGCCGCAATTATGGCCCGAACATCCCGAAATTTTACATGGAGAACGCGATCGGGCTAAAGAATAAGCATGCATGTTTTGATAAAGATTGGTCAATATTTAGGGTGTCAAATGGACCCTGACTTTTGTGTGAAAAATCACAAAATTTATATTCTATGGCGTATAAATTTGTCCCTGAAGGACATAGACCCGAGAAGTTGATAGTTTATCCAAGAGGAGTGATGGTTGACCATTAAATTGAAACCAATTATATTGTCGTATGTACTGAGTTGTGGGAGTTACACTTAAATATTTACATGTGCTTACGTACTGAGATACGATTTATACGATTACCACCCTAGTGGGTGGAAATATAGCGCTGATCGCTTTTCCATGAGATTCCAGTTTTGACCAACGCCTATAATTTTCGGTGATGATCAGATAATAATTTTGGGATGTTTTTTTTACGAGACCACAATTATATGCCGAACATAACAAAACAACCCACGGTGAAAAGAATCTGAACAAGCTGTCTGCTCTTGACCTCTAATCGGTCAAAAGGGTGCAAATATCACGAAATATTTCCCAGTCTCGGAATAAACATCCGCAGAAAGTTAGAATTCCTGGGTAGTTGTGTAGGGTATCGTATGTTCGGCCCCGTCCGACTATACTGCTTCGCTCACTGGTTCTTCATAGACTTTTAGAGTTACCAGCAAAAGTAATAATCAATAATTACACCAATTTCACGAATTTGTTTATTTGGATTCTTAATACCCTAGTCAAGGATTTTCATCCCCATAAGGAATTTTCCAGCCAGACCTTTACCTCTATTTTGTTTGAAATATAGCGACATTGCTAAACACATGAAAAAATATGCTCATTCTGCTTAACTAAATCCTGTTAATAAAACCCGATACAAAAATCGTACTTAATATCTGATTTTTTTTTTATTGTCCAAGGAAAGTATGGCGAATTTACAAAGATTTATCCGGTGCAGAATTTACGAAGATCTACCTATCCGGTGTGAAATTTACCAAGATTTATTTGTCCGTTGCACGAACTAATATCGCTTTGATTCCACTACATTACATTTGTTTTTTAGAAATGAATAATTTGCACAAGTCTCAGTTTGAAGGACATTTAAAGTATTCGAACAAATCTTTAAATAATATTTCAATATGTTTTTTTCTTTTTCGAGAAACCAGTGGCATTATACATTTAACGGTGTGTAATTCGTAACTTTACAACCATACATACATACATATGTTCATAGTTCACATGGTGAAAGCATAAAACTAAAACATTCCAAAATTCCCACGCAAATGCTTAGCTCTATAGCAGCAGAGCTTTTGTAGTATTTTAATTATTAAGTGTACAACAGCAACAACAACAAAAACAAATGTTCGCAAAAACCCCAAAATGATATCCATTCCAAAGCCAAATTCCACTTAACCAAGAAACAACAACGAATTACAAATGAATCACCAAACTCCTCTGTTGCATAAATTTTAAAATCCGATTACATTTGGAATTATTTCATATTTAAATTAATGTTTGGATGAAAAGTAATAATCCAAACAGAGAACCGACAGATAGTGAATAGTGAAAGTACGTTTTGATACGTCAATACATATAAATATCGCAAATTAAATAGAGTTTATAGTGACAATGCAGATTTACGATAGCCTACGAACAACAAAAACAAATAGTCGAAAATTTTTGATACAAAAAGGATTGAAAGAAATTAAAAAGTGATGTCTTCTTTATCAATTTCATGTGCAATTAATTGATGCATGAAATTGTGTATAATGGATGCGCGCTTCATGCCGACGGGCGGAACGGTATAAAATGCCTATTTGACGTTAATAACGTTATAATTGTTTGATTAAAAATCGTACGAATGTCGGATCCATTATTTAGCATAGTTGTCTAACGCCATCTGACATTTGCATTGGAATGTTTGGATATTTTTTAGCATAACGTACTTAGTACGTGTTTATACGTACGATCATGTGCTGTGTTGTTCACAGTGATAGTTTGATTCAAAATCATAATCGAAAGTCAGATGTAACATTTAGCATTGTTGTCGGACGCCATCTGACATTTCCATTTTGGAATGTTTGGAATTGTTTTTAGCATAAACGTACTAAGTAGTACGGTACGGTACGTACGACCATGTGTTGTGTTGTTTACAGTGACTCGAAATATCACTTTGCTAAAAAAGCAAATGGATTTAACGCCCGGCCGTAAAAAGTTTTCTTCTCGTTGGATCCCGAAATATTTTACAATCGTTCAAAACATAGGGGTGATTCCAACGGAACAGATGTAACATTGTTACTGACTATCTTCATTATTTTGGGATATTTAATTTATAATATCAATTCCCAAAGAGTGATTTAAGTAGATATATTTAGTTGTTACAAACGGACATAAAAGGAAATTTAATAATATTTTAAGTAAAAAAGATATGGCTGGAATATCAACGTAACGGGTGTGACCTTAAGTTTTCATTAAATCTTGAACAGCAAAGCTGCTGTATTGCATACTGTAAACTTTTTGTATGGTCCGTTAACAAAATATTTTTTCCATGGATTATGGATAGTATACTGTTTATTAAAAACATTATTCCAAATCATTTCCATTATTATTTAATCTGATATAAATATATTAATAAGTAATGGGTGTGACATGCAAATGTAACGGGTGTGACACTGTCTCAATCTAGATGATTAATAAGTAAAACCAGTAAATTCAGATGATTTTTTTTGAAATAAAAATTATTTATTTTTATTCACAAATTCATGTTTATTCTTAAGTTTTACTTTAAAATTGAAATTTGAGTGATATACGCATAGATAAACATCATGTGGAATTTCACCAACAATGCAAATGTTTTTTGGTCGGTATGAACAAAACTTGGACTTTCCAACTTTAACGTCCGGATTTTCTTGTCTTAACTGATAAGACTCTCTAAGTCTCTTTATTAAATATAGTTTTTGAATTTGAGTCCATTTTCCAGTTATGGGATCTTTTATGGATTTATAATCTTTGACACCGGGACTTTGATGACTTATATCATCTCTAATGAAAAACTGTTTTATTTTTTATATCACCTCTTTAGCAATTGCGTTACTCTTTGTTTCGGTATTATGCAAAGCTTTGGTAATTTCGAAGGAAGTATTTCAGAAGCAATTTCGAATAAAACAGCTTTCTTTTTTTGATAAACTCTGCGGTAAACAAAGAGATTTTTCCCAAATCAATTCTTCTCTTACTTTCTCTGCACTTTTTCTGACGCTCTCTATCTCTATTCCGTTTTTCTTCAAACGCGTCACTATCCATCACCTTTTTCTTGTTATCCCGACGTTTCTTATTTCTTTATCTTTCTTTTTTGCAGATGTTTTTTTTTTAATTTAGTTGGATCTTTTTTCAACTCAAACCGAAATTTCTGCATTCTATTTTTGAATTCCATAGCTGAAATAGTGATATTGATATTCTGATATTAATTAAAAATTGTCCTCGATTTTTGTGTAACGGGTGTTACAGTTCTTATGATGCAACTACTAGCTTAAATATTAAAACGATTCTGAAACTTTTTTATTCATTTTATACAGTATAACTCTGACCTAACATGGGCAAAATTTATTATATAAATATTCACATTAAATACATAAAATTATACTTTTTATATATTCACCGTAACGGGTGTGACAAACGAGACCTTCGTATTACAAAGACGTTTACAGGCAATAAATATTTCCAATAAGTTACGATTTTGCGAATATCTTAAAAGGAAAAAAATATATCGAAAAAAAGTGTTACGAGTTTGTCAATACATGTAGTGCAGCCAACAATTTCATGATACACCATAGAAATGTAAAACTAAAAAAACTGGTCCTAAATTTTATCAACTCTTCATGGATATTTAAAATTATACTGTTCGTGATATCAGTTTTGATATTTTTGTTGCTAAAATCTGTTATTAATTTTTAAATGAGCTGGGGTCAGTTTACGTGGAATCACCCATAGGTCGTGTCGATTGATGCATTTTGAAAAAAAAAATATACGAATAGTACTTCAAATGGCATGGATCTATGACAGAAACAAAATTGCAAACGAGTGAGTAATCGAAGAAGAGCTAAATTCGCTTGAAGAACGTAGAAAAGACAATTCGGAATAGCACACCACAATCTGTTTGGTGTGCCAAGGTCCGCCATTTTGTTAATTTTAGAGCGAAGTCAATAATCCTAGTTCATACAAGAGCCAGACATGTACTCTTTCTAACACCGTTGGAATTTTCAGGTTCCGATGTTCCAGCGAGGAGTTATCATGCCTGCCATCAAAAATAAGGACTTTTCGTTAACTACAAAGAACAACAACAAAACAATAACAAAAATTTTTTGTAAATTATTTTTCTTCTCTTTTAAATCTTCAATTATATATGTGCAAAGTTACAAACCTTAATAAGCATTGGTATTGATTTACCAGCCCATTCCCTTAAAGAACTTTTTCAATGCAAGAAAAAGAACAAGATCGCTTGGTGCCTAGTCCGGACTGTATGGCGGATGCATTAAAGTTCCCGAAGTTTCTGGCGGTCACTGTATATGTGTGCGGCCTAGCGTTGTCCCGATGGAACACGACAACTCTTCTGTTGGCCAATTCTCTTTGACCACACCCGTTTACGCACAGGGTTATCGTATGTGATCCATTTCTCAGCTCCAGTCACCATCCGTTTAAGAAATGGGTCTATCTCATTCCGTTTGGCCAAGGCTTTGCAGATGGAAGAAATTCGACCGAAGTGAATGTTATTTGGCATTTCGACTTCTTAGAGGATGAAAAACATGATTGCAACAACTGTGCAATATAAGTCCATGTTTAGACATAATCTCCATATAACGGAATTCAAAAATATTTAAGGTTCAGGGTATATATGTGTATTTACATATACATAGTGCTTCCGGATACTGCCCTGGCAGTTAAGTCAGAAAATTTTCAATTTAATTCTTTCTTCACACCTATTATAAATATTTTAAAAATTGGTTAATGTATTTTTTGTGAATTTGAATTTCCACACAATTCTTATTTACAATTTATATAATAGGTGTGATTAATACCGACGAAAATCACAAATAGTTCCTCAGGTACTACGACAACAAATTAACATATTCTAACTAACTTTCAAAATATATATTCTGAAAAATTCTTAATACCTATAGTGAGTGAATGTGAGTTGTCTGTTTGTTTTTTGTATGTATGTATCTACATATATGCAACAAATCTGACCCATATATTTATTTACTGTTAACCACAGACGACACCAACAAAATGTAGGCCAAAGTAGATAACCTGTTGAGGAGGGTATTGTTGAAAAAACAAAACAAAAAAAAACACACACCAAACAAAATATACATATAAACAATGGAATTAACCAAACATATTTATGTTTGTATCGTTTGCAAAGCTTTTCGAAATATAAACAAACTAAAATAAGATACAAAATTTATTGTAATTAAATTGTTTTTGTTTGTTACTTTGAGAGTGAAAAAATAACGAAGTAATAAAGTGAAGAATTTTATTAAAGAAGTTGCATTTCTTCCTGCAAATTGTGAATGGACCAATATTTGTATTTCTTCCGCATATACGCGCTGTAATTTAAACAATTCAAAAATTTCAAACAATTGTTGAAATCTTCTCATTTCGGAAATGTTTATGCCATAATTAGGTGTGAAAAAGGTGGCTGGAATTTCATTTGCGTAATCTCCGTGTATTTATGAGAAAAATGCATCAATTGCTACCAAAATACAAAAATATTACGATGTTCAAAGTTTAGACCAAATCGAAAATTAAATTATATGAGATTAACTACAATTTTTATTTTAAGGGACCCCATCCCCCATTCTCGATTTAGAATTTCGCCGATTTTCAAGCTTGCATTATATTGAAGACTTGTACCTTTGCATAAATGTATTTGAAAACTGAAAAGAAAAAAAGAAATTAATTTTTTAATTTTTAATTTTTTTTTTTTGTAATTAAAGAAAAGTCCTTCTTTTCGATGGTGGGCATGATTTCCAACCAGTGGAACGTCCGAATCCAAAAATTCCAACGGCATTCGAAAGGGTACATGGCTGGTTCTGGTTCGAACAAGAATTATTAGAATCGCACAAATTCTACAATTGAGAGAATTGCTACCCCCTGAGAGCTCAGATGTATTTAAAATCTTGAAAATACTAAAAATGGGCAGTACCGGCATATGGGTGGGGCCTACCTCTACCTAAACATGACGCAATATTGATAATTTTTGGTTGGGAGTTTTACTTGCTACCCCATGAGAGCATGAAATATCAAATTACTACCACTTCGGTTGAGAAAAGTGTACAAAATGCGGAAAACGGGGCGTACCCTTATATCCTAAAAGCAGACCGACATTGATAAATCGGTTTAACAAGATTTTGGTGCAATTTAAAATTCTATTGGTGAAAATCGCAGAAGGGAATGTTTGTCATATTTTTGTTAACAACCCTATTATACCTGAAGAAATAGCTTCATATCTTGATTTGTAGCTATCGACTAAGAAATTTTTTGTAAAACATTTCTTCCTTTTATATCTATTTTTGGCTGTCATTTTCGTTCATCATTTATTGAACCGATTATCACGAGATGCATTTTTTTATCCTCGCAATATTATACAAAAATTTAGCTTATAAGACTTTTATATGGGACCCTCAATGACAAAAAAAAACAGTAAGGAAAGTAGTAAAATCGGACTGGGCCGACTATATGGACCCTTCACCACTTTGGGTATATTATACATATGTATCCTAACAGACGTCGCCTTTTAGAAGGAACATTGACATGATATTGAACTAACTTAAATATGTGATCTTCATCTATATCTAAACCGACAACATCAATCCCTACACATGTCATTCTACAACCTATGTTAAATTTTGTAAATCGATTTAAAGCAAAATTGACACACGCTATTCGGTCTGCTGCACTGTTTAAAATTTAATCGAATTAATTAGGGGGCATTTACATAAAATGGGACGAAAATATATATGGGAGCTATATCTAAATCTGAACCGGTGAAACTATATATGGGAGCTATATGTAGATCTGAACCCATTTTAACGAAACTTAGCACATGTCATTCTAGACTTAATTGAGTACGCTATGCCGAAATTCGTGCAAATCGAATGATTTTCAGGGACATTGGTGCTCCATTTTCCTAAAATCGGGCGACACTACACATGGGAGCTATTTCTAGATCTGCACCGATTTCCACGAAACTTAGCACACGTCATTCTAGACAAAATTCAGGGACTTTGGTACACCATTCACCCAAAATCGGACGAAACTATATATGGGAGCTATATCTAAATCTGAATCGATTTTCACGAAACTTAGCACACACCATTAAAGACCTAATTCAATAGGCTGTACCAAATTTCGTGCAAATCGAAAGATATATAGGGACTTTGGTACACCATTTACATTAAATCGGTCGAAACTATATATGGGAGCTATATCTAAATCTGAACCGTTTTCACCAAACTTAGCACACGTCATTTTAGACTTAATTTAATACACTATGCCAAAATTCGTGCAAATCAAATGATTTTCAGGGACTTTAGTGTACCATTTACCTTAAATCGGGCGAAACTATATATGGGAGCTATAGCTAAATCTGAACCGATTTTCACGAAACTTAGCACACATCATTCTAGACCTAACTCAGAAAGCTATACCAAATTTCGTGCAAATCAAAAGATACATAGGGACTTTGGTACACCATTTACATTAAATCGGTCGAAACTATATATGGGAGCTATATCTAAATCTGAACCGATTTTCTCCAATTTCAATAGGGTTCGTCCTTGGGCCAAATAAGTGACATATACCAAATTTCATCCAAATCGGATCACAAATGCGACCTGTACTTTGTTCACAAAAATACATGGATGGACGGACGGACGGACATGCATAAATTGACTTTGAAAGTGATTCTATGCATATTCTCAAAAGGAACCATGGGTCTATCTCGTTTATTTTTGCCTGTTACAAACATATGCACAAAGACATAATACCCTGTACCACAGTGTGGTGAAGGGTATAAAGATATTCGCATGTTTACATCACGAGATGCGATTTTTTTATCCTCGCAATATTATACAAAAATGTAGCTTATACAACATTTATATAGGACCCTCAAAGACAAAAAAAAAATGATAGTCCCATGTTTACATCCTCTTTTTTTATTTTTATTTTTTATGAACCTTCCGGTGTTTTCAGATACTAAGTAAGGTTTTCATATACAATAGGAATTTTCCATACCTCAGACCATGACCTCGATTTTGTCTCACAGTATTATTTATGGTAAGGAGATTTGTAATCCAATGAGCACGAAACATTTTAAAATTATAGCCCAATCGGTTAATAATCGGGTCCAAATTTCTCCAAATGATACCCTTTGAGAGCACAAAATATCAAATTACAGCCCATTCAGTTAAAAATCTTGTCAAAAACTGATGCAGCCTATCCTTCGAACTTGGCCTTGATACAGAAAAAATAAAACTCGGAAGAAAATTTCGATTCCCTGTCTCAATTTCTTTCGAAGGATAGACTGATTACATCGGACGAACAGAGAGGTGGACATGGCTAGATCGCCTTTAATTGAATTTACCCTGATTGAGAATATATTTTAATGGGGTCGGTTGGTACTTCACCTTTTTCACATGTTATTCAAAACATATCAAATTCGAGAATTCCATTTCTAATTCACAATATATAATTTCCTACTCGATAATTACATTTGCAATTCATAGCATATCAGTTGTAATTCGAGAATTACATTTGTAATTCATAGAATACCTTTGAAATTCAGAGGATTGCATTTGAAATTCATTTCATTTGATTTCATATAAAACCCATCTTTTTCAAGTTCATATAGACATTTGACGACAGATTTTTTCAGATGTTTCTCTCTTCTTCTTCTCCTGACACTTAGTATTTCCTGTTTTTAAAAGTAAATATTCAATTTTTATCATTATTTGATATTGACTACATTTTCTATCATCATTTGCCGAACTGCAATCCACTTCATTTGCGTAGCACTCATTACCCGAGACAAGTGCTTTGTGTCTATCTGAAGATTACAGGCAAAACGACAACCGGCTACTGTTTCTTCGGGGACGAGACATACAACTTTCCTAAACAGCTAACGATTTGTTGCACTTCTTATCTATTGAAAGAGGTAACTGAAACTTGAACCAGATTTCTGCTTTACATTTGAAAAAAAAAAACACCTTGTTATAGAAAAAAAAGAAGAACGATAATTAATGGTTGGATGCTTCAAACAACAACGACAACAACAACTAAAACGTAAAAGGAGACTACAAAACTATTTTTTGTGTCTGCAAAGCCTTTTTCTTCTTTAAACTAGATCCATAAAGACAATTATAATATTTTTATTTTCTTTTGATCGGCACGGTTAGAGTGTGTATGTGTGTCTTATTTAAGGCCACCACTTAAAGGCGTAACTCAGTGTTGACATTGTGTCATAAAATTTTTAATTAATGTGAAAACTATAATTACTTCCTGCTTCTTGGCGACACAACGCTCCAGCTCAATTTCCAGCTCCACATGGCTATGACGACTCATTACAACAACACCTCTCTAAAGATTCCTTGCTACATCACGTCTCTAAAGTTCAAAGGACTGCTTCATATCGTGTCAAAAGACTCAAACCTGATATTTTTGGTAAAGCAACCCTGTTTTAGCCTTGTCTTTGAAAATTTCTTTCTTAAGGGAATGACTAAAGCTCGAAAGCTTCATATAGTCCTTAAAAATTTCATTGAGCTTCAGAACGCCCTTCAAACACAATGATTCATTTCGTCTATAAGTACCCCTATGGTTCAAGACACCCTGCTTCAGTATACCTATAAAGTCGTATACCTATACCTCTATAAAAATTAAAATTTATTTATATTTACAAAACTATTTACACTTTAAAATAATTCCGTATCAATTTCCCCTATTGCATACCCTTCGATTATTAATCAATTGTTTTTCTTCTTTCCTTTCTTTCCACAGGGTCGACATACAAAAACTGGTCAATTGGCTGCCATAAAGGTGATGGATGTCACCGAAGATGAAGAAGAAGAAATCAAATTAGAAATTAACGTCTTAAAGAAATACTCAAATCATCGGAATATAGCTACATATTATGGTGCTTTCATTAAGAAATCACCGCCGGGTAAAGATGACCAACTGTGGTTGGTCATGGAATACTGTGGTGCTGGTTCAGTTACCGATCTAGTTAAGTCAACAAAAGGACAAAGTCTCAAAGAGGAATGGATTGCATACATTTGCCGCGAAATACTGCGCGGTCTCGCCTATCTGCACTCGAACAAGGTTATACATCGTGATATCAAAGGTCAGAATGTGCTGCTAACCGATAATGCCGAAGTGAAATTGGTCGATTTCGGTGTATCGGCACAATTGGATCGGACAATAGGCCGACGGAATACATTCATTGGTACACCATACTGGATGGCACCCGAGGTCATAGCATGCGATGAGAATCCCGAAGCCACCTATGACAATCGTTCCGATCTATGGTCATTGGGTATTACGGCATTGGAAATGGCCGAATCACAGCCACCGCTGTGCGATCTGCATCCAATGCGTGCTCTCTTCTTGATACCACGTAATTCACCGCCACGTTTGAAATCGAATCGAAAGTGGACAAAGAAATTTCAAAGTTTTATAGATACAGTGTTAGGTATGTACTGCCGGAATACAATTCAATATTATTTGAATCTTTAATCACTATTTGTTTCTTTTTTTCACTTACAGTGAAAGATTATCATCAGCGGCCTTATACCGAACAATTGCTTAAGCATGCTTTTATCAAGGATCAACCGACAGACCGTCAGGTACGCATCCAACTGAAGGATCACATCGATCGCTGTAAAAAACGCAAACAAGAAAAGGAACGCGAAGATTACCGTTACTCGGGCTCCGACAATGACGATGACGATACGCAGATTGCTGGTGAACCAAGTTCAATTATTCAAGCACCGGGTGATACATTGCGTCGCAATTTCCAACAGATTCAAGAGGGACGAATTGCCGCCGAACAACAACAGCAGCAGCAACAAATGGCCGCGGTGGCAGCAGCCCAGGCAGCAGCTGCTCAAGCTCAAGCCGCACAACAGCAGCAGCAACAACAACAGCAGCAGGCACAAGCTCAGCAGCCACAGGCGAATCGTAATCAAAAACCACCATCGGTAAGAAATATAAGGCGGGTGGGAAACAAAGTGCAACTCAACGAAGACCCCATAAAGTGTATATATTCGCCACCAATATTCAGTTTTTTTTCGGAGAGTTTCGGCCCGTTTTTCAGTCGAATTATTTACTTACTTAGCTGGCTCGAGACAGAACATTTGTTTCAAAAGACGAGCTTAAAATAAAACTCCAGGCTCCTCGATCTTGTGCGCAGTTTTTCCAATTCGAAAGATTTAAATTCGTGGCCT
This sequence comes from Musca vetustissima, assembly GCF_032173495.1. Lineage (NCBI taxonomy): Eukaryota > Metazoa > Arthropoda > Insecta > Diptera > Muscidae > Musca > Musca vetustissima. The sequence goes on along the minus strand of NW_026879600.1, from coordinate 223,276 downwards.
TCCCCATCGGCATGAACCATCAGTAGGCTCGCTTTTATATGCCTTTTAAGCTGGGTCATCTTCATCCATTTGCACAACATGGCTTAGCCAACGTAGTCGCTGCAGCTCGATATGTGCGTGTATAGACCGACAGATCTTTCGGGACATTTTTCTCTCAAACACTCCAGTTGGTCCGAGTCCACTGGACGTCTTGCGCGTTGATACCATTTCACCAATCACTGCCAGTCTTTTCACCATTTTCTGCCGGACCCACTTTGACAGATTCTCAATTTGTTCAAAGGTGGCTATTACCTCTCGCAACGTTCGACTCATTCCTTTAATGTAATCGGGGTAGGCGAGTAACATATGTTGTTTGGTGTAGAGAATGCCATTTCTGTGCCCCTTTGCCTCTCGTGTGACATTTTCCAACAGGATATTAAGAAGGTCACACGAGAGACCTTGTCTGAACCTTCGTTCGGTATTGAAGTCGAATTGGCAGTAATTTGATATTTTGTTGGTACTCATTGGATAGCAAAGCTTCCAAAAATGATCCATATTCGTTCACTTTTAACGGTAGCCCCCAAAAATTATCAATATTGGTTTCATTTTCAGGATAGCATCCATATTCAGCGCCCATATTTTCTACCGAATCCATTTTGATATTTTGTTGATTTTGGGTACGAATTTCAAACGAAATTTCTTATATTTTGGTATCAAATATTACCAAAAATTGTCAATATCTGTCCTAGCGGTATTCCATTTTTATTGGTAATTTATTTGTAATAATTTGTAATTTATTTGTAATAATTTGTAATTTATTTGTAATAATTTGTAATTTATTTGTTCACCTTTCTATCAGTAGACTCACCTTGATTTATAAGCTCGTTTACATGCAAGGCAATTATATATTTAAACCCTCTTTTTACTTTGTCCCTTCAGAAATTACACCGAGCCCCTGTACATTCATAACCTAATCAGGCTTACATATTTGAGCATGTGTTGCAACCATCCCTATCGGCCTATTTTGAAGTAACTAATCAACCAGTTCATATATAACTACCGCAATTGTCTATACATACAACCTTATGCTCGTCTGTAAATTCTTCCATTCGGTTCGACCAATCTGAAAGTCTTTAAAAAATTTATTACCCACCCACCTCATCAAAGAAGTTTATATCAGGAGATCTCTCTTGTGATTCTTAAAGGCTTCTTTACATTTCACTATTGCAGGCATGTGCACCTCAAAATTTCACTCATTTACAACCAATCTGAATGTCTTTATAAACGCCATTATCCACCTCATATTGTGTTGTTGTGTTGTTTAAGATTCCCTTACATTCTTGTGAAACTTTTCTCTTTAAAGTCCAACAACAACATACATAACCATTAAAGTATGAATTTATTTACTAAATATTTAAATGTATTTTTTTTTTGCAGCGTGATCAACGTCAACAAATCGAAGAACCAGGACCACCATCACGTCCTGCATTACCTCAACGTCTCATTGTTGTTCCAGATCCTCCCCATGCCAATCGACCATTGCCACCCACACCGAAAAGTTCAGAATCCTCGTCCGCCGCACAAACTCCACAGCAACAGCAACGTAATTCACAAAATAATTTCAAACCATCGGTAAGTTTTGTGTATATCTTTGTTGTGTGAAACCAAGCCCCGCCTGTTTCCCTCTCATAAAAAGTGACCAAAATCAATGTGTTCAGTAAAGCATATGTCCCTTGCATCTGTGTTAAGACCCCCAACCAAGCCTTTTGCCTCACTCAACATAACATGTCTCTGTAAATATATATATAAAATAATAGATATTTTTGTAAATATATACAAGCAGTCATTTACCACCCCAACTTATAGAATAAAATAAAAAACCCCCTATTATAAAGTAATTAGTTTTGAAATTTATATTTGGGTGCTTTCCCCGCAACCGTTTGTTCCCCCTTCATTTTAAAAAGCTCCCTTGTTCTGTTTTTTTGTTGTAAGTGTACCTTCTTAAAGTTTTCTTTTTCTTTTCTTTTGTTTATTTTCATGTTTATTATTGGTGTCCGGCATCTGTATTTCTACCCTCCCTGAATATCCAAAACAATAAAAATCACACACACACACACAACATCGTATATGAAATCCTAATTACAAAACATATTTGTTTTGTGTGCGGTCGATGTCTTAATAAATGACACCATGGGATCATCAAAATATTGTGTGGAATAACAAATTTTGTTTAAAAATACACAACACTATCAATACACATCTACAATATTATCCTCCTACACTACCACCAACATTATTATGTGCTGTCCCCTAAAAACTACACTTAATCACCAACAACCAACAGTTACCACCAAGGAGACCTGAGGTATGTTTCTTTTCAGCTTTTTCTTCTTTTCTTTATTTCCATCCATCTACACTATTCTCCCACTTTCTTTCCTAAATGTTGTTCTTGATATAAAAAAAACTATTATTACATCCGTTTCCTTTTTAAATATTTATGTATTTGTTGTATTTTGCTATACCACCTTGACTTTTACTCATTCATACTGTGCACTTAAACACCTACACATACAAACATATACTACCCGCAAACACAAGATTACATTGACAAATATTAATATGTATGCATATGCGAAGGACGTTTGTAAAGTTTTGCTAAACGAAAAATCCGTTGTAATAGTTTTGAGAGAAATTTTTTTTTATTTCATATTTCATCTCGCTTATTATTCACTAGACACTCTGTCCATTAAAGTGGTTTTTGAAGACCCATCTCAAGTCTTTTTCAAAGACTATTATAATTACGAAACTGAAATAAATTTTTCATAATATCTATAAAAGCGCTAATGTTTGGTCGCCTATAGACAACTTTCCGGTATTTTTCTCCTAATGTTATATATATATATATATATATTCTATAATCCTAGTAGACTATCTCTTATCTTACCCAAAAAATCCCCTAACCAATCAAATTTATGTCTTATCATTTACACTTAAATATCGTGTTGCAATGCCAGTACCACCCTTCTTTGTTTCCTTGTGTGTGGGGCATTCTACATTTCCATTGGCAACAATTGCATTTGGCAACCATAATAATATGAAAACCCATACGTTGGAGTCAATTGTTGCTATATTTTGTTTTTTCAAAGTTTTTTTTTTTTTTGCACTTACTTTATGTGGTATTAAAAGACCCACCACCATTTCATTCCTTATAGAATTTTTCAAATACCACATACCTAGCAGTTATCGGTCCACCTACTATGTAATGTTAACTTCCGTAATGTAATTTGATACACAATATTTAAAACAACACTACAGGTTTCTTCGGCTATGGTTCTAACGTTTCCACACGTGCATTACCACAAATACCCACCTACTCAGTATAGCAGCAGGTTTTTGTTTTGTCATGCCTACAGACAAAACACTTTGTGCTAACCTCACCACAAATACATATATAAATCGGTCAACACACATGTATACAGACCTCGACCCCACCAACACAAGTATTCTTAAAAGACTCCTGAAAAATTGTTCCATTAAGCATCGCTCCAACAATGTTTTGCATGTCACTTTTTTTGTTCATTTTTGTACCTATTTATTCCTGATACACATTTCTTTATATACATACATACATGTGTGGATTAGTAAAGGATTTTAAATGCCATTTGTTTCATAATCAATTGGTCTGTCTGGACTTTCTAAGGCACAAACAAAAACAAAATATTTCCGACAAAAACAAATCGAACTGTAATGAATTCGATTTCAGAATTTTTTGTAAAGAAAAAAGTCGTTTCGGAAATTTTGAGTGCTATGCTAAAATTTGGTATCTTTAAGTTCGTGTTTCTGGCAGCAGCTTAGCAAAAATTGTCTAATGGGAGCATGAAGTTTGAATTAAAATCAACTCAATATTAGGTTGTCCCATAAGTTCCTTTCCTTTTTTGGTGCGAAATGAATACACGATATTTGTTGTTTGAGGTTGATTTATTGTGTTATATATAAGCCGTACTGCAACCTTATTCCATCACTCAGGAAGCCTCATTATGCCCTCTTTCCAAAATTGTTGAGGCTTACTTGCAAAATATTCATCTGTGAGCGTTTTTATTTCGCCTATGGATTTGAAAATTTTACCACAGAGAGAATGTTTTAAATAGAGGAACAAGTAGCAATCGGAAGGAGCAAGGTCTGGGGAGTACGGAGGATGAGGTAGAACGTGCCAATCGAACTGTAATAATTTGTCTCATGACCATTGCATTGTAAGATGCATTAAAAGATGAGAAGTTTACAAGGAAGTGTGAGAAGATAAGTATGAGATAGTATCGATGGCTATGAAGATCGGACAGAAGATATATTACGTGTCAAGGTTGCACTTATTCAACCACTATAGGTTTCTAATGATGCTGTAGATTAGAGCAGGTTCCGTTGTTGAGAAGAAACTAAGACTCGGTGGAAAGTGAGCACCCACTAGTCTGTGCAGTCTATAGCAGCGGCACAGGAAATTCTCAATTGTCACCGTCACCTCCTCGCCAACGCAGAGTCTACAGTAGTCAGAAGCATCATGGTCCCATTTACTGTTAAAGGCCCTGATATTGCAATGACCAGTAATGATTCCTGTCATTACTCTTATTTCTGCTTCGCTCAGGTTCAACAGTGAGTGTGTCCTTTTGGTAGGCAGACACATTGCACATCTCTGCATCATTTTTATCAATTCCGCTGCCTTCCAAATCGCGAAGATTTCAGCTTGGAAAACACTACAGTGTTATCCAGCTTGTAGGCCTAGCCTTTCATAGTAGACGCCAGCCCCTGTACCTTCTTCCATCTTGGATCGCCAGCCCCTGTACCTTCTAACGTCAAATCTCAGGACTTAAGTTATATAGTCGTTTGGTTTCCGCGTTGGTCCAATGTTCGTTCAAGATACAATCATGCTCAAAGGTACAACTTCGCCAAAGATTTTGTTCAGGCAGACCAGAGGCCTTAAGTTCAGCATTGCGTTCAGAGCTGCCGTTCGCCTTGGCTCAGCGTGACAGCGTCGGTAAGGCTCTTTGCATAAGCTCCGGTATTGTTGACGGAAATTTTCCGGAAATCAATATCACCACGTCGTCCGCATAATCTACGACTTCGATAACATTCCCTGTGAGAGCACCCCTTCCTAAGGGGTGCTCATCCAAACATAGCATATTATATTTATTTTACTAGGCCTAGATCAGGCACGAAAATGGAACTTATCATATTTATACACTAATGTTAGTTGCCAACTAATAATTATATTTATATTTTTGTAACGCCGTCTATGAGTCAATTAGAAGATTTTTCAATTGGCATGTTTTTTGCATAAAACATTTTAAATGCTTCAAAATTGGTTGCCAAATAATAAATCACAATTGGTTGTCCAAAAGGAAAGAAGTAATAGCTCTATTTATAGATAATGGCTTTCGCCAGATCGACTGAGTTAAACCTGACTTATGTTTTGATACAAATGAAACAAGCTCTATATTTCTTCCTGCAAAGAAGTATGACAAAGATTCCTTCAACTTGTAAATAATATAATCCTCCTGACCACCATTTAACAACAAATCTATTATCCCCTCCTCCCCCGCCTAACACATTTCATATTTTCACAAATAAACAATAATTTCATTCATTCTTTGTACATAATCATCACTATATTATCTGTTGCATGAACAAGTTCTTTGTATGTTTTGTGTATCATATTTCTATTGAGAAAATAAAAAAGTCTTAAAAACAAATTTTCCAAATTATATACTAATCCCTTGCTTGAGAAAAAAAAAATACTTTCTAAATTTCTAAATGTTGTTGTTTTTTGTAATTATTTGCCATACAATTTTATTATAACAAAAAAAAATAACTAAGAAAAGTCCTAGGTCTAGTAAACCTAAATTTACTCTCTTCTCAAATTTGATGTAAATTCTGTATTTTTGTTTTTTTATTTATTTTTCCGTGGCCTACAAACTGTTTTATGCAAAACATGAATTGGCGTAACCAAAATAAATGAAATTAAACGTACAAATCCAATCAACCACCAACAACACCACCTATCCAAAAAAACCAAACCGAACCGAACAACCAATCGCATATTATAATGAACAACACAATAACACAACGTCCTTGTTTACAATCACTATTACAACAACAACAATCAATCAATTGATGACATGGAAATACATGAAATGTGTTTGTGATGACGCCCGCCCGCCCACACACTATTACCATGGTCCTTTAAATCTACTCCCAACTACACACATACACACACGATCTTCCTACTTCCTTGCCACCTTGTATTTTGTATTCAACTATCATCAAAACCACATTATCCACACACCCACCTCCATTATCACCGTAACTTTCAACGCCACCACGACCACCATCACCACCACCAACCTTGTGTAAACTCTGCAAACGCTCACTAAATGTCCTTCATGAACCAAAACATAAAATGTAAAAAAAAATTAGGATTTGGATATGATAGCAGCACAATTAAATGAATTGGGCGTCTCTCAACAGCCTCAACCACAGACAGCAGCGGCTGCATCATCTTCATTTGTCCAGCAATCAGCCCAACCAGAAGCACCACCACGTAATAATCGCCAATCGGGCGGCGTACCACCATCAGGATCGGGCAAACCAGCAGCACCATTACCCACATCGGGCAATAATCATCATCATGTGGCAGTTTCAAATCCCTTGGATCCATTGGATAGCAGTGATTCGGACAGTGAACCGGATGAGCCAAACGATCGTGGTCGTAACGATGGTACACTCTTGGCCAGTGATCCACCCAAGCCACTGTAAGCAATTAATGTTTTTATTATTTAAATATTATGTTATATCAAATAATAATATGTATATGTTTAGATTTGTTTAGTATGTTTATGAAACGTTTAGAATGAAAAGAAGGGAACCAATGTAAAAAAATATAAATCAGCTGTCACCTAATTAAATCTGCGATTTGTAAATTATATTTTTTGATTATAAATAATACCTTTTAGAATTTTTATATTTCTATCGATCATTTCCTTATGACACACAGATTTGCAATTTTTCCAATTTTAATTCATTATTTCCATTCAAAGCCTTCGTGTAAAATAGAATTCCAATCCAACTCCTAAAATACCGTGAACTCTCGATAATGTGAACATCCAATACAGTGAACATTCGATAATGTGAAATTATTAATATCGGGGGTAGGTTATATTTTCGAATTTGTACACATTTTCGATTCGACCAGTTTATTTGCCGCTAATGCCCTGATTTTTACAATACTTTTATGTCAGTTTGAGTTGTCACCTTATCGAGAGTTCAATGAATAATAAAAAACTTAAAAAAAAAAACTAAATACAATTCATCTTTAAATGTCACATTAAAAAAAACTACTCCAGAAATATATTCAATCAAAACCCCTTTATTTAAAAAGTCATCCCTAAAGTATGCTACATTTTATAGCTGTAGAAATATTTATATCAACTACACTATACTTAACTGTGGTCCCCCGTTTCTTTTTTTGATATATCTACTTTTTTATGCAAAATCAGATTATGCAAAGCAAAGAATGTTCCTTACTGGATTATAATGCACGATCGTCAGAAAAGAATATACCCTCGGTAAACGTTTTAATATCCTCTCAGATTTATCATGTGGTCAACAATCTCTATCATTCTCAACGTTTCATATTTAAATCTAAATCCTAATAAATCTTAAAAGGGCAAATATTTCTATAGTCTTGTAAAAGTTAAGTGTCAGATTTAGATTATGTCGATACACCATAAATGAAAATACAACATAAAAATAATCTTATTGCAATATTTGTTCAATCGAGACAAAATTTTTCACAGCGTACTTAATTAGGTCCAGTTTAATGTCTGTAAAGGTGTGTTGAAATCGGTTCAGATTTAGAATAGCTCCCATGTATAGTTTCGTCCGATTCTATGTAAATGGTGCATCAAACACACAGCGTACTGAATTAGCACCAGTTTATTATATGCGAAGTTTTGTTAAAATCGGTTCAGATTTAGATATAGCTCCCATACATAGTTTCGTCCGATTCTATGTAAATGGTGCACCAAAAACCAAATATTTGTTCGATCGAGACAACATTTTACACAGCGTACTTAATTAGGTCCAGTTTAATGTCTGTGAAGGTTTGTTGAAATCGGTTCAGATTTAGATATAGCTCCCATATATGGTTTCGTTCGATTTTAACTAAATGGTACACCAAACTCCCAATATTAGTCCGATTGATACACATTTTTGAACGGCTTTCTGAATTTGGACCAGTTTGATTTTATGTAAATGGTTCACCGAGAAGGTTAAGTCTGTTCCATATACACGAGATAATATTGTGGACAGCGCACTGTGCTGCAACATACCAAATGCACCGTCCACAAAGTTCCAAAATTTTGTGCATTTTATAAGTGAATGGAGAATCCAATTGGAATGCACTGCGTAATATTCTTACCAAACCTACTTTAAATTGGAAGGTTAGGTCTCTGGTACAACTTTTCCAAGTACATCTTGACAGTTACATCTAGATATATAATATATCCTGAGCATTAATATCATAAAAATCGAAGACGAACAAAACACCTTGCTTTAGAATATCAATTTTCTTTTTTTAATAGATTCAGTCGATAATTATGCTCACAGTCATCGTTTCTACGTATGATTTCAAAGGAAATATTTGCCCTTTGTCATCTTTATATAGATTTAGAAATTAAAATCAGTACTTTTTCATATATCGTATATAGAAGAACCAATCATCACACAAAATTCTCTAATCATAAATCATAACTACTCTCTTCGTCCTCCTCTTTCTTTTTTCTTTATTTCATAATATATATTTTTTTCATTCGAATTTTTATTCATTTTCATTTAAAAATTCCATTTTATTTGTTTTTTTCTTAATTTGCTGCATCATTTCTATTCCTAATTTTATTTTACTTCTTCATTATCATACTCTTTGTTTTTGTGTTGTTGTGATTTTTTTTGTTATTTGTTGTTGTATTATGATTTTGTTATAAAAACAAGTCCTGAATTTTCATATAGGCCTGGCCTGGTGCCAGTATCAGAGGATTCATCATCAACACCCATTACCCATGGCAGCGGTGGACCACCAAATCGTCCACTACCACCCACACCAGATGATGACGACCAAGCCGGTGATCGTACATTGATTATGAAAAGGGTAAGTGTGAAATTTTTATTTTATCAGTATCAAAACTGATTTGAAAACCTATAAAAATTGTATAAATTCTAAATTGTTCAAAAGTCAAATGTTTTCAAAAAATGTTTTTTTTATTGATTATCGTTTTTATTTTTTTGTATATGAAATTGGTGATTTTTTATAGTAAACTCTTCGTAGGTAGTTACATTTTTTTCTATTTCTATTTAAACAAAAACGAAAAAAAAACATTAAAGTCCAACTTGTATGTATTGTTGTAGACAAAACGAAGGTGTGGTTATAATGTGTCAAACAATATTTAATGAAACTATACAAATTCTAATACAAATAACAATTTTATTAGCAAATATTATAATTCTTTTTAATTTTTCCTTTAACCGATTGTTTGATTTGTTTAATTTCTTCAATGCAACTAAATTTTCTAAACATGTTTTTTATACAGGGTTTAAGGTTTTATTGTAAACCAATTTCATCTAATTTTGTTTTTGTAAAAAATATATATTGAAATATATTATTATTATTAGGAAACACAAACCAACCACTAGCGATGTTAAATGGTTGCGGTTCTTTTATATATATTTATATATAATTTTTATTATAAATATGAAAAATATTATTTTTTTGTTTTGCAAATATTTTCCTGAATTTTTTAATACATTTTTTTTATTTTACAATTTTTTTTTAATTTTACTATTACAATGCAAAAAATGTACAAACAAATTATATCATCTTAATATATCCTTCTGCACCTTTGCTATGTATTTTTATAAAGCATTTTTTTCCAAAATGCACAATCATTTGTTGTGAATATATACTCGATTTAATTGACTACACTCACTCATTTTTTGTTTTAACACCAACAACGAGATATTTATTAAAATCCGAATGTTTGTGTTTTTGTAATAAAAAATATTTACATATCTGTTTGTATGTATATATTTTTATATAGTCCGAATACAAGTATAACAACAAACATATATCTTCGATTCATTTATTTTCAAACTCTTCCATACCGAATGCGTAAACAATACATGAAATTTGAATGAAAATTCATGAAAAATTTGCAAAATATAGTTATTTAGTTAGGCATCTCATCCTCTTTCAAGTATTGTTGACATTTTATGATTCCTGTAACAAATAATTGTTGTGAATTTATATGTGTGATATTAGAGCTTAATGTGAGGTGTTTCTGTTCCTGCACCAGCTATAAAAACTAGATCTGCTCTTGATTCGTGTAATGGGTTAATATACAATTTTGGAAGTCACTATTCAGAAAGGTGTCCAAATGTTGGAATTACCGATTGCTTCAAAAAAATTGAGTTAAATGCGTTAAGTTTTAATCGAAAAGGTGGAATAAATTTACGAGACGCGAACATATTTCGAAAATTCTAAAATAACAAAACAGAAAAATGTTGGCATATGTTCCACATAAGTAACACACACTCGGGCAGCTCTTTATACAATATTTTGATGCCCACAGCCAGCCTTATGGCCAAGGGGGAATATACACTTTACTACGGTGAAAATGTCCCCATGAAAATATTAGTTTTAGATCCCAAGTTAGTTTGGACCAAACTCACCGATTTGCATGAAATTAGGTCATTTATTTGGCCCAAGGGCGAATTCTATTACAGATTTAAATATAACTCCAATATATAATTTCGTCCGATTTAATGTAAATGGTTCACAAAAGTCCCTATATATATTTCGATTTGCATGAAATTTCGGTTTTCACGAAAACCGCGTACTGAATCGAGTCAAGAATGATGTATGCTAAGTTTCGTGAAAATCGGTTGAGATTTTGATATAGTTCTATTTGTACGAAATTTTGCATAGCCTACTGAATTGAATCTAGAATGAAGTGTGTTAAGTTTCGTGAAAATCTGTTCAGATTTAGATATAGCTCCCATATATATTTTTCCGTAGGATTTAATGTAAATTGTGCACTTAAGACCCAAAATTTGGTCGATTGGCACACAATGTTGTAAAATATACTGCAGTTAGTATAGCCTTATGTGTGTCAAGTTTTGTTGAAATAGATTCAGATTTACATATGGCTCATATATATATATATATATATGAGCCATATGTTTAAGTTCGTTCAATTACATGCCAATGTTCCTTCGAAAAGGCAACATCTGTTAGGATACTTATGTAGAATATACGCAAAGTGGGTATCACACACAATCGGTCCTGTCCGACTTTACTACTTTCCTTACTGGTTATAAATTCGATCCGTGCGTGAAAATTTTTATATAGAACTTCGGCAGTCCGATAAAAACCCCGATGGATAGTTTTAGTCTAGTCATAGTTTTCCCTCAAATATCACACACACATACAACAATTATCATTCAGTGGAATCATAACATTGTCTTAATAAAAAATTAAACTAAACTCATCAAATCGAAAAAAAGAAATCATAAGAAAAAGAATACCCTCTTCCACCTCAATTTCTACGTATTGCAAAACAATAAAAAAACCACACACACTCAACAAACTACATATTACAATTTTTTCAAAAATCAAATTCTTCGCCTATATAGAAATTCGAAAATCAAAATCGTTTACAAAAATCCGCTTCGACATCTTGTGCTAATCGACCGAAAAATGAATTACGTGATGTTGCTCTCTTGCGAGAATGGGATATTGAGAAATTTTTTCCAAAACAAATTGCCAGCAGCAGTGCAGCAGCTGCAGGAGGAGGAGGGGTGGGCTCAAATGACAATCTATCAGCGGTTACCACCGCTAGTGGTGGTGGTGGTGTATCCAGTAGTCTTTCACGTGTGCTTAGCAGTTCAAATAGTAGTACGCTAAAAGCAGATACCAAATTGCAACGATGCAGCATGGCTGAGGTGCCAAGTTCAAGACAAACGCCAAAAGGTTTTCAACCACTGAAGGCTGGTGCTACGCCGCAACAGCAGACCAAAGATCAAACCAGAGCCTCAATGATGTCAAATTCCAGTAGAACAAAAGTTGGCTCAACTAGTAATAATAATAACAGCAACAACAATAATAAGTCTTCCCCAACATCATCCACGTCCTCGTCGTCTTCATCGCCAGCAAATACTGCCAATGCCTTGAGAAGTGCCAACAATAATGCCACGCATAAAAGGCAAGAGTCTGACTCAAAATTGCCACAAAACTTTATACGCGGATTCCGACGCGAAAACTCGGATTTCTTCCCCCTAACCAAACGACATTCAGCAGTGCTGGTCAATACAAATCTATTGCAGCAACAGCAGCAACAATCTTCGTCGCCCTTTGGTTCAGCAGCTCAGAGAGCCAGTGCCATGATACCAAGAAATAACAGTATATTTAGTAATAACAATAATAAAAATGATTTGAATAAGAGTTCCAAAGAGGCGTCGGCGAATTCCTCGAATAAGTCACAACAAAATGCCAAAAGCTCGGGAAGCACTGGTGCAACGTCGACAACAAATGCCCCAAATAAAACTAGCTGGACTAGTAATTTAGATTTCTTACGTCCACGTCGTGAAAAGACTGAATCGGTTATTGTTTTTCAAAACTCTGCGGCCAGACAACAAATGTTTGCCCAACAATTGGTGCAACAGCAACAAAAGCAACATCAACAGCAGCAGCAGGTAAACAACAACATTGCTTCTTTCTCCTCTCTCTCTCTCTTTCTCGCTTACTTTCTTACACAACTCACATGTCCTCACCTCCTATTTAAGGCTCAAATTGAAAGCTTTACTAAAAACCATAGATTTTCATCGCTCTCGTTGTCTCTTGTTCTCTCTTTTTTGTCTGTCTGTAACTCATCCTATTTCCATATACATTGGGCAAAAAATCACCATTTTAGATTAATGTATTTCCCTTAATTTCTGGCCTTCATATCCCCTAATGCTTATATTTTAAAAATACAATTCCCCGATTAACACGATAACCTCTATAGAAGTAAACATAAAGGCGAACATCAACGCGTCTATCATCTGAACATGCTCTCTTGTATTGTTTGTCAACATCCACAACCACCACTAAATATCTAATACCGAAATGGGAAATAACCCCGTATAACCCCCTTTGCCTTGGTCAAAAAATAACACTTAGGAATATTTTTGTAGTTGTTTTGTTTTGGGGAACAGTGTAATGGATATTTAGATCCTTTTTAGGCTAAATTAATTTGGTTTGCAAACGTACACCTTATAACAGAATACGGCAATAACTGTGATAGTTCTTCTAAAGATAGAGAATGGATGGAGATTTTCTATAGATAGAAAGAATCTCTTCAGATCTTATGGACCGTCTATATTTAAAAGATCTTTGATGGGTCTTTTTATAGATAGGCGACCTCGTTTGTTCGATTCTACACTGTTTCCACAAAATACTTGAAACGTAATTATTAATAAATGAGTATTACAATTCTTCTTGATATAACCATTGGATGCATTGTATGTACATTGTTATTGTTGTTGCTTTATTTACATTTATTAATTAATTAGTTTTGTGTTTATATATTTTATTTGGTTATACTAATTTTAATTAATCTCTGTAAATAAACATTTGTATATTTTGTTCATAACTCACTTACACATCAAATTAAACAAAAAAATCACCAATTATTTTAAAAATATATATTTTTTGTGTTAAAGCACGTTGCATACACTTTTGTTGTTACCTTTTTGTAAATAATTTTTGTCAATGATTTTTATATATTTTTGTGTATATATTATTGTTTTTTTTTATTATTTATTTATAAACCTGTTTAACTGTCTCAAGCGACAACTAAGTTGTTGGATTTTTTTTTATTGATCGTCAAACAGGTCTTTTGGTTTTATTATTATTTTTTTACCCCCTGGGAGCATGTTTTATTTTCTGTTGTTTTTTTTTAATTTCAAATTGTAAAAGAACCTCTGCCATATTTGGTAGAATCAAACAAAAGTCCTCCTCCTTTTGTATTATGCTATTGTCGTTGTATATTTAACAACATGCACCATATTGTGGCTAACAAATTAAAAATCAGAAATTTTTATATATCTTAATTAAATACTGGATTTAATTTATAATAATTATAATATGGATGCTAATGAGATTTTACATGTACCAAATATTTACTTATTGTAAAGAATATAAAATATATAAATAACAGATGTGAACATTATTTTGCCAAAAAAAGGAATTTTTATTTTTATGTATAGATAGGGCTTATATTATTGAGGGTATATTAAATTCGTTTTTTCATTTGTAACTAATGGAAATAATCAGCGTCCATCCGTCTGTTTTGACTGCTGGCAGATCCAGTTCGAATATGATCTATATGGGCGTAACCCAAATATCTGACCCCACAGCCCTTTTTAATATACTACAACTTTTTCATATATTATTCAAAACAACATTTGATTCCAAAACTTAATTTGCAATTCATAACATTTCATTTGTAATTCGAGCATTTTAAGGACTTAAATCGCAATTCATTCATTCATGGAATTTTATGAATTTCGAAAGGTATTCTATGAATTACAAATGAAATTCTCGAATTACAACTGATATGTTATGAATTTCAAATGGAATTCTCGAATTGTAACTTATATCTTGTGGATTACAAATGAAATTCTCGAATCACATTTCATATGGTTTAAATGACATGTGAAAAGGGTGTAGTTGTTTCAGAATGAAATCATATTTTAATCCAAATTTTAAAATTTCTCAATGAAATATTTATATTCTGAAATAAAATATTTTATTTTGAGGGCAAATTCTCTGGCATTACTTGGGTGGTTAACATAATTCTCTTCAAAGGTCATTAATTGATTATAGTGAGCCTCCAAAAGTTCGATGCTATTTGTATTTGATTATTTGATACCCTCCTCATTTGATAAAACATCTTTTAATCTTTTGCGATTTTTTTAACATTAAATGACCGCATTGGAAGATATTTGGAAAATGTGAACACTTTTGCGAGCCTCTAAATTCTACGTCGATTTACCAATGTCCGGCTATTGAAATCATGGTAGCACTCGATATATACGCTCTGGTGGCCCAAACTAAAGCAACTAAAATTGCAAGATTATAAAATGTCACATAACATTTTATAATCTAGAGATATCGTATCGAACATCAGTTCGTACTGATCAACAAATTGTCATAGCGATAAAAAAAAATACCCATTTAAGAGTTCAACGGAATTTGTGAGGCGGATATCGTTGGATATAACCTCAAGAAGAGAGCGTGAACGAGCTATTGTAGCAGGTTACATGCCCGGAAAGATCTTTTACTTCTGAAAAGAATCGGAAATTGGAATTCGACTCAGTGCAGAAATCTTATGCTCTCGAATAAATTGAAGTTAAATATTAAAGACTCTGACATGAAAAAATTACCGTGCGAAAGTCCAAAAATGAAAGGCTCATGCCACAGAATTAGACTGTTTTTCTTTTTATGGAGTTCGATATATTTACGAGATGTATGAAGTTAGGGATCGGATTGTCTATACAAATGTTTGCTGAAGAAAATATACCGCTTGTTTGGGTGTTTCAGCTTGACAATTACCACCAAACATATACCAAAACATGTCAAAGATTGGGTGTGGGATTCAAAAATCACGGTTTTATAATGGCCAACACAATCATCAGTTCTTTACCCTATAGAAAAATGTTTAGCAAAATCAAAAGAGTTTCACAAACAAACAGGCATAACCTCTTCCCAAGGATTCAGGATGCAAGGAACAGTATACCCAACGATCAAATTGAGCATTTTAATGATTCAATGTCTCGTAGGTGTGCTGCCGTAATGAAAAAAAAATGTTTAGGCTCTTGACTACTAGAAAATTTGGCTTATTTATAACAAAAAATCAAAAAGTTGCTTTAGTTTTGACCATGCAAAAATTGGGTCAATTTAGTTTTCCATAGAATATATTTTTTTTTTTCAAAATACATTTTTAGTTTATATATATTTTTTTTAATTTATAAATTACTTATATATTTCTGAAAAAAAACTTTATCTATAACTTTATTTTCTTATATATTTCCTCCAGTATATAAAAAATCACTTTGTGATTCTATTTATGAATGTCCTTTGGTCGTATTTTTTATCCAATGTAGATAAAATTTGTTAATAATCTATGTCTACGGCCATGCCTTTTTTTATTCTTTTTATCACAAAAATTAAATTTAAATTTAATTCAATCTCTTATGTTGGGCTTTAACTTTTGCCCTTTATAGAATGGAATGGATTGATTTCTATCAAAATAGTGCAATATACCTTACCTTATTTTAGAAAAAGAGGATGTTAGATGTGGAATTATTATTCTCCCTGTATTGCATAATGTGCCCAAGTGTCATGTATTGAGCAGCACAGGACACACTCATTTCAAACATGGCCTTTTCTAACATCCAATATAGATACCTGGTTACATATGTATTTTGATCTTAAACTTATTTCCATAATTTTTACAAAGATTCAAGAAAGTGGAAAACGAAAAGGATATTTTTTTGTTAAATTATTATGCAACTAATATACTTGTAAATACTATATAATAAAAAAATATTTTATAAAATTCTTCTCCTTTTGTAACATCATATATCATCTATATTTTCTATTTTTTTCCTTTGCTTCTGCTAAGCAAACGATTGTTGTTTATATCTGCTGCTGTATAGGAAAATAAACAAATGTTGTTTGCATACAAATCATTTTTGTTCATTTTTTTGAAGACAAATTTAATTCTATTTTAAAACAACAATTTTGGTGGGAGGTTTTTGGGAAATTTGTCTGTGTTTTTTATTGTGAATTTTATTGTTATTTTTATTTTCATATCATTTACATTTTCATAAAAAATGTGGTCTTTGTTAAACTCATTGGCATTCATTTTAGATGTAAGAATTATTTACAAACATTTTTATAAATATAAACGACGCTATTCAAATTATTTCAACGTAAATGCTACAGATGAAAAATCTTAATTATAAATGCTAAATATTGTTTTAATAATTATTTAATTAAAAAATAAAAATGTCACGATTATCCTGAATAAGGCAAACGAATTAGAAATTATCATAAAATATTTTTAATGGCGAATGAAAACTTGTTTAGAAATAAGACAGCCAATAACTGAAGCAAATACCGAATACCTATGGGTTGAACCCTGGCAAAAATGCCAACTACACCTTTCTCACATGTTATTCAAAACATATCAAATGCAATTCGAAAATTCCACATTCACAACATATAATTTGCAATTCATAGAATACCTTTCGAAATTCATAGAAATCCATTTGAAATTCAAATGAAGGCATTTGAAATTCATAAAATTCCATTTGAAATTCATAAAATTTTATTTGAAATTCACAGAATTCCATTTGAATTGCATAACATTTCATTTGTTATTCAAAACATTTAATTTTAAATTTTACAAATATTATTGGCAACACACAAAGAAGACATATGAATTTGAAATGAATTGTTACGAATTACAACTGAAATATGAATGAATTACAAATTGATTTCTTTGAATTGTAAATTAATTTATTTGAAGTTCAAATGAAACTCTACGGATTTCAAATGGAAATATACCAATTACAAATTAATGTATTTAAATTTCAAATTGATTTTTTTGAATTTCATATGAAAATTTAAAAATTACAAATGAAATGTTGTAAATTACCAATTACATTTTCGGATTACAACTGATATGTTATGGATTGCAAATTGAGTTTTCGAAAATTATAACAGCTAACCGAAAACTGTGTTTTAATCCACAAGCTATGCAATCATAGCATCTGAAAACGGCACAAATTTTCATTATAATGGGCTTAACTACCAGGACAGGATAAATCCATGCTTTCGAATTTCTTATTTAACAAAACTGTAAATCTCAATTCCAGTTTTTTTTTCTTTAAATTAAATACATTTACTAGTAGGAAAAATGTGGCATTGATCAAAGCTTTACCACTCTGTATTTAAGAGATTTCAGCTAATTATGAAGCTATTTAAACATATTATTATATTTCAAATGTATATCCCCTCCATCACATGTAGCATTTATAAAATAGGAAATAAATTGAAAGCGTTTTAAAATCTTCACTTATTATCTCGTATATTTTTTTTTTATTAAAACTATTTTGTCTGATAGCTTGAAGTATTTCTATGAAAAAAGTAACAAATTGTCTATATATTTCTACTTTCCCCACAACAATTTAGAATCGCAATACGGAAAATCTTGGTACACCTGGTACCCGCACGAGCAGTGTTTTACCCGATTTGCTAAGTCAAGCTTCACCAGCAACTCCGCCACGTCACGATAAATCATCCAGTGAAGAGGTAAGTAAATTCGTTGCCTTTGATGATATAATTTTGTTTCTTCTTATTATCTACTAAAATTTTAGTTTTTTTGTTTTAGTATTTATTAATTGACGTAATATTCAATTAGTTTTTTTTAAATATATATTTTTATAATTTATTTTATATATATACACAACCAGTTACAATGCCTTATACAACATGCTACATACAAATATACTTTGTTTAATTGTTTTTGTTTTACGCAAGTTTTCTTGCTTCTTGATGAGAGTTTTAATTTCATTTAATTATTTTTTGCATTAAAAACCAAATTAACCCCAATTTTACAACAATTCCCAGTTGTAGTGTTTTCATTGAGTCTATTGTCCAAACGTCAGTTTATCTGTCTTAAAAAAGAAACTATCATTTTCATAATTTAGAAAAGTAAAATTTAGTTCATAATTAATTGTGTCCTGACGTTTTATGTTTTCACTTCCCTTATATTTATTGTTGCTTTATTTGTGTGTGTTTTTTTATTTGTTATTAAATCAAATTATTGTCCAAATTACAAATTCAATTATCATTTAATATACTACCATACCAATTCATTATTTTTTCTAAAATTCTAATTAGACAAAAAACATCAGGAAATTGTTGGCTTATGGTTTAGGAACTTAAGGCAATTTTAGATTTAGAAATGAGTTTTGTGACTAATTTCTTCAAACACATATTGTGCGGTGTTGTGGTTGTATCAATTTAATATATGTATAGAAACAAACATACATACAAAACACACCCATCTGTGAACACCTACAATTACAAGTTAATACAACGTACGTAAGAATTAAACTTAGATAATAAAAACAGATAATCTTTAAGAAAATATTTAAAAATCAAATAATTAGAAAACAAAAATGCAATTTAATTATATCAATACGTAAAACCAAGAAGGATTTCCACTAACCTAGAATCCTACTCAATTCAAAATCTGTCCCAAACCTAGTTTCAGGCCTGAATTTGTAAATGATTGTTAATTCTGCAGGAATTTGTAATCAAAAAGCTGCAAAACAAAAACATACGACAGCTGTTCTTCTACTAAGAGGTGTTATTTAGTTTTTGGTAGCAAATTCCTAAAAAAAGGTCATACGGTTGCTAAATGCAATTCAGGAGTGAAGTTTAGAGTATACAGTGGTTCGCATGCTTCCGATCAAGAGCAGACTTCTACTTCTCATCGTCAAATGAAGGCGTGATGTTGGCTACAGCATTGGTGAAGTGATCCGTAATACCTCAGAAAAATATATTTTGGCTAGAGGTTTATTAGATTTCGGTTCCCAACATAATTTGATAACTGAGGACTTGGTACAAAGGCTTAAGATAAAACGAGAAAGTGGCAGGTTAAATTTAATTTTCCATTTCGAAAAATAAAGTTCAACTGTCTGTGTTGTCGACACTCAATTCAAACCAATTTTTGAGTTCTACAACAAGTCCTCAAACCGTTAATTTGAATATTCCTAAAAGTATTGGGCTGGGAGATCCTAATTTCACTAAAACTCAGAAAGTTAATTTATTACTTGGCGCTAAAGTTTTCTTCGAACTTCTTTGTGTAGGCCAAATCAAATACGAGTTATCGGGTTTTGTAAAAACCGTCTCTTGGCTGGATCATAGATGGCAATACGATGAGTCAAAGAATGTAAAGTAATTCTGGGAGTTGGAAGAAACTCCGTCATATGTGGGATATGTCAAAAAGGGGGTATACTATTGATTATTTTTTGTTATGAAAATTTGCTACCCAATAAGAACCCAAAATATCAAATTAAAGCCCATTCCCAAAATAACGAAATAACCATTTTTTATGGGGGCTACCTCAAAGAGGGTACCAATATTGATAATATTTGGTAGAAATATTTACCATCCAATGAGAATCCATAATACTATAACCGAATTGCTTTTAGTTGTATGGCGGGTTACCCTAATACTCCACAATATATCGACATTTTGAAGGTGTCGTTATGTGGGAGCTAACAAAAAAAATCTTAGAATACAAAAATAACACTTCGCATTGGGTTCTTCGCGTTTTTATTCTTGAGTTTGTACTGAGAAAAAAAGACCACTAGAACATACGATCTTCTGATTTTGACTTCTTCACAAACTTTTGTCACGTTTTTTGTTTTTATTTTGGCATATAACAGCCAAACCTTTGATATTTCCTATCCAATGCTAAAACAAAAATTGTAGCCAAGATACTACACCTCTTTCAAATGTTATTCAAAACATTTCAATTGTAATTCGAGAATTTCATTTGTAATTCGAAAACTCAATTTGCAATTCATAACATTTCACTTGTAATTCGAGTATGTAATTTGTAATTCACAACGTTTCATTTGTAATTTTAAACTTTTCGTATCATTTGTAATTCGAATTTTTCCTTTGAATTTCGTAGAGTTTCATTTGAAATTCAAAGAATCCAATTTGAAATTCATAACATTTCAATTGTAATTCATAAAATTTCAGTAGTGATTCATAACAATTAATTTCAAATTCATACAGATTCCTTGTGCGTTACCAATAATATTTTTCGAATTTAAAATTAAATGTTATGAAAAACAAATGATATGTTATGTATTTCAAATCAAATGTTAAGAATTTCAAATGGAATTATTTAGTCCATCTAGTCCATCGCAATAGCATTGCACCGCTCCTTCAATAAGTTTTTTAGCCTTGTAAAAGTGCAATTTTTTCGTTAAATCCCATGAATCAAAATGGCGAAGTACCAAATTTTGCCCAAAGATTTTTACCTTCCATACTTATTTCTCCGCCCTAATGCACAATCGCTCCTTGATATGTTGTAGTCATCCTGAGTACCTGCCAACTTATGAGAACTTATTTATTTGAAAGTAGTACATTATTGTTTTAAATTCTTTTCATTTAAATCGTATCAATCTCGCTCCTAATTTGTAGTTTAGAGCTCCTATTAGCACAAATATTAAATTATTAGTTTTATTATTCTTATTTAAAATTAGAAACACTCTTTTTTATTTATATCTTAATAATTATTTAGTTTTTCTTAGTAATTATGCATTTATTGTTACCAATTATTATTTCGTATTTATCGTATTTTCCTTAATAATGATAATAACTCAAAAAAAATCAAAAAACTACCTACCAAACCATATATAAACCAAAAACAAATATTTTTCTTCATATCCATATTGTGCTTTGTCTTTCCGCGACGTTTTGTTTTCTCTGTGAGCTGATGGCCACTGTATGAATTTTCAATATTCAATTAGGCAAATTTACCTAACAATCACAAAGAAATTGTAAGTATTAAACAAAACAACCAGAAAAATAAAAAAAAAAATTAAAATTCTAAAATTTAAAAATTAAAAAAAAACAACCACTTTAATTAGCTTAACTTAAGAACGACTCCTCCTATATACTATACATATATAGTCCAGATAAAAATAAAATAAAGACTCAAATCATTTCTCTTGTAAATTCCATACTTTATAGTACTATACATATTTATTTATTTCTCTCTGTTGTCTTTCAATCACTCACCCACCCACCTACTACATATATCGATTGCATTTCGTTTTGATCAATTAGACCAACCATGAACACATTGAAAATGGAAAACTGTTACAATTGAATTGAAATTTGCATTTTTCAATGTGTTAATTAATAATCGCAATAAACAAATCTATTCATATATGTATTGAATTTACAGTTATAATCCACCAGTGTATATATGATAAAAATTAATGTGTGTGTGTATAGAGCACCTCTTCTCGTCATCACTTCTTTGCGTATATCTGTTGAAGCATAAGTATGTAATTATTTATTTATAAATGTATAATTATTTATTTACATTGATTAATATACAGTTGTTGGTTTATTAATATGTATGTTTTATTTTGTTTATATTTAGAAACATACAATATTGAATTGAATTTGGTATCAGATATTTGTAAATTTTAACATTTCCAAAGGTTTTTCAAAGAATTTCATTAACCCTTTTCAGTGTTTTTGTCGAATATATTCGACATTTAAAAATTCTCTCTTTCTTTGCGAATTTTCGGTTATCCAATGTACCGTTAACATTGATGTTTTTGTTAAAATGAAAATTGCCTTTTTTTCTAAACTCTATGCCTTTATATGATTTTAAGTACAAAATTTTAGATTTTTATTCCGACAAAAATTTTATTTGACACTGAAAGGGTTAATTGTTCCAATGAACGATAGCAACAAACTTTTTTATAGGAAACAAACGTTTTGGTTAAATTTCCAATGATTCGAAAAAATGTATGACTTATTTATTTAACCAACACGAAATTTACAAGTAAATTTATATTATTGTCAATTATAAAACAAATCAATATTGTCACTCCTCTTACAAATTATTTTAATCTGATCTGAGAATATTTCAAAGTTCAATTTTTTTGTTCGGTAAATAGTTATAGATGTTTATACTACAAAGTATAATAAAAATATAGTTGCCTGATAGACCGATCAGTCCACAAGTTTATACTGTGAGTGAACTTTTCAATTTGTATACCACCATAGGGTACAGTGTTTCCGTTCACCAAAGACACCATAAAATACAAAAAAAAATCTGTTTCGATTTAGCCATGTCCATCCGTCTGCTGAAATCACGATAGAGCTCGTAACATTCAAGATAGAACATTGAAATGTTTGTATACTCCCATAAAACGTTTCTGTATTTTTGGAACCCTCAACTCAATTGGCTCTAATTTTATATTTTAGGTTCTCATTGGGCGTTTAAACTTCCTACCAAAAATTGTCAATATTGGTTCACTTGTTAGGATAACTGATGGTGCCTCCGAAAATGGCTGTAATTTTATGTTTTATAATTTCATTGGGTAGAAAATCTCCCTATCAAAAATTATAAATCTTTGATGACATGATGTTGTTGTTTACTTCTGAAATTCTTTGAAATGGCATCTTGAAGTGTTTATACCATTTTTCATAGATTATGTTTGTGTGAGTGTGTGTTAGTCTATTAATTAATTAATGTATATGAGATTGAGTAAAATTATACTACATATATATTTTTATAATAAAATCAAAAACTCCCACTGTTTGTACAAAAGTTATGGGAATGAGTTTGTGTACTTTAGCTGTGTAATTTTGTTACTAACCAGTAAGAAAAGCGCAAAAGTGGGACGGGCCGACTATATGATACCCTTCATCACTTCGGGTACATACATGAGATGCTAATATATACATTATCCTGTAGATAGAACATACATATAATCTTTAGAGGGCCTTTGAAATGGAACTGGGCGAAATTAAATGTGTGATTCTCATAGATATTTGAACTTATTAAAAAATCCCATACACATACCATTCAGAAATCTATGATAAATTCAATGTCATTGCCATTTGTATGAAAGCAATATTATGTATGTATGTAAATTTTGACCTAATTGAGCAACCGTGGCATATACCATTTGCTATGCTGCAGCACAGTGCGCTGTCCACAATTTTATGTGGTGTGCATGGAACAGACGTGAGCTTATCGTTGAGCCATTCACATAAAATCAGAAGGAAATATATTTGGGAGTTTTATCTAAACCTGAAATGATTTCAACAAAACTTCGCATACGTCAATCTGGACGGAACTCAGTACACTGTGCAAAATGCTGTCTCAATCGGATAAATATTCGGGAGTTACCGATTAAAAAAAAACTTCAAAAAAACATCAAACTTGAATTAATTAAGTAGGCTGTGCAAAATTTTGCCTAGATCGGAAATATTTTTTGGTGTTTGGTGCATCATTTAGTTAAAATCGGACGAAAATATATATGGCAGCTATATTTAAAGCTGAAACGATTTTCTTCAATTACAATAGAGTGCATCCTTAGGGCAAATGAGTGACTTGTGCGAAATTTCATCCAAATCGGATCAAAAAGGCGACCTGTACTTTGTTCACAAGATTACATGGGCAGACGCACATGCATAAATCAACTTAGAAAGTGATTATATGCATATTCTCAAAAGGAACTAGACACGTGGTTCCTCGTTTCCTTTTGCCTGTTACAAACATATGCACAAAGACATAAATTAATATTGCAATATGAACCAATTGAAATTCTTAACTGTCTCGATCTCGCGAACATATCTATATGTTGATGGCTTAGACGATTTTTTTATTTTTATAAATAATACTGGGACGGTGTTCCAAATTAAAATCGCATACCTGTTTTATACAGTTCATTGCACCATGCCTCTAATTCTCCTAAAGATTTTCTATTGAAATTGCAGTATTGCCCAACAGAAATTCTTAAATATCTCCATCTCCAGAACATATACATATTGTTGGGGTCACAGACGATTTCTTTTAAATTGTAAATAATATTAGAAAACTAAGTAGTTTCGATGTATTTTCCTTATTAAAAATATGTATAATCTTAATAGGTCGTCTTTATCTCTTGCTTTATTTAAATTAATTAATTTATTCTCATCATCGGTATCGACAGTTATATGTAAAAACTAAGTCCTGTTATAAGTTATGTTCATAATTTAGCAACAAATCAACAACAGAAAAAAAACAACAAACCACCATACACACACACCCATTTTTTCATACAGACAAGCATATTCATATTAATTAAAATCACGCATAATAATATTTATACATCAAAATGAAATGTATTATCAGATATTTAATTCATTTTTACACTTATTTTTTGGTTTTGTAAAATTAGAAAGTTTCAATTTATTATTTTTTATGTTGTTTTTCATGGCGTCTGGGAAAGACTAATCACATTTATTTTAATTATTAATATTAATTTTGTATTTACACCAAAACGTTTAATAAGAAAAAGAAAAAAAGAGAGATTGACATTTTCTCATACTATCCATCCATTTTAATGTCTACACTTATTTATGTATGTTGTTGCTCTCTTAATCATTAAGCAAAAAATCAGACTAACCAGAATTGTATTCCCAACTTATATATTCCTTACTGAAGTGTGCTGTATTAAAAATGAAATTAATTTTTAAGTGTAGTTTCTAGTACTAAGGTGTCATGGGCATGCTCAATAAAATAAAACTTCTTCCTTCCATTGTGATATTTTTAATATTTAAAAAAGGTTATCCTTTAAACATATCCTTTATATATGTAAATACATTTGTTTACATTCTCGTAAATAACAATCTAACTAATTATGTGTTATATTGTTTCTTTTCTTTTTCTTTATTTGTTAAATGTAGTATCAAGCGGCCATCAACTCATCAGTGCATTCCACACCATCGAAATCGTTTATTGGCGGCTCAAATAACTCACCCCAATCCACGATTTCGTTGCATTCGTCTTCGTCGCGACAAAACAGTCCCAAAAATTCGATTAGCAAAACTCGCTCCACCAGTAGCATTACTAATTTGTTGCATAAATCTGCTTCTTCTTCCTCTAATACATCGGCGGCCGCATTGCCTGTTCCACCGTATGCCCTACAACAGAAACAGCGCAGTTTTCTTACGTTCGGTTTTGGTGCTGGCGGTTCGGGACCATCGAGACGCGAATCACATGTTAATGTCAATGTTACACCCACGTCACACGAGGCATCGAGTGATACACCGGAAATACGCAAATACAAGAAACGTTTCAATTCGGAAATACTGTGTGCTGCCCTATGGGGTGTTAATCTATTGATAGGCACAGAAAATGGTCTGATGTTATTGGATCGTTCGGGTCAGGGCAAGGTATTTACAATTTAAATAAAATTCATTTAAAAATGAATTAAAGTTTCTAATCCAATGCCTTGTATATTTCGTTTAGGTCTATCAACTGATATCACGTCGTCGTTTCCAACAAATGGAAGTATTAGAAGGTCAAAATATCTTGGTAACCATATCGGGCAAAAAGAATCGTGTACGTGTATACTACCTATCCTGGCTCAAATCGAAAATATTGAGAACCGATGGTTTATCTGATGTAAGTATAATCCCATATAAAATTGAAAATATAGGCAATAGTTTTTTTCATTTCTCCAATCCATGGTCTGAGTGATTTATTTTGAAAGTGGTTTAGGTGCATTTTAGTTTCTAATACTGATATCTTGGTTTTCTAGCAAACCTATTACGTTGTATATTCTATCGTGTTTAAGGGCGTATAGCCACAAACCATAGTAATACCATTTATCATTTATTTATTTATTTTATTTTATTTTTTTTTTTTTTTTGAAACAAATCAAGCACAATTACTTAAATATTTCGGTATAAGAAAAACTAGACTTATTAAACCACTTTCATAATAAACAACTCATATCGCATTCCATAGCCATTGAATAAGAAGGAAATTTCTCTCCATTTGTTTACTTTTCCCCAAACTAAATTTGTTATCAAGTGAAATATCGGTGCCTGTTTTCGTAATTAATATTTCGAATAAAACCATATGTATGTACTAATATTTCTCTTCTATTTTTTCCATTGCAGCAAGTCGAACGACGCAATGGTTGGATAAATGTTGGCGATTTACAAGGTGCTGTACATTTTAAAATTGTTAAATACGAAAGGATTAAGTTCCTAGTGATTGCATTAAAAGACTCAATAGAAATTTATGCCTGGGCTCCCAAACCATATCATAAATTTATGGCATTTAAGGTATATATCCCATGCTAATATCATTTCCATTTGTACGAAATATTTTAGAATTTTTTTCATTTTTGTGTTTTTTTTTAGAATTTCGGTGAATTGGAACATCGTCCCTTGTTAGTTGATCTTACAATTGAAGATCAATCTAGACTGAAGGTTATTTATGGCTCAGCTGAGGGCTTTCATGCAGTTGATTTGGATTCAGCTGAAGTATACGATATTTATCTTCCTAAGCATGTAAGTATTTGTAATTGTTGTAGTTATAATAGTAAACAGCGAGCAAAAACGCACCGAAATTTTTTGGGGGCTATGTCAAAACATGGATTTGGATTGTGTTGTGCAAAATATCCCTAACAAAAACCAATAAGGATAGTAGTAAAGTCGAACTGGGCCGACTATATGATACCCTTCACCACTTTGGATATATTCTACATATGCTTCCTAACAAACAACGGTAGATGAACCGATTTCATTTTCATTGTACAAAATTGTGTGCCAATCGGACAAACTTTGGGTCTATAGTGCACATCTAAATCTGGACCGATTTTCACGAAACTTAACTCACATCATTCAAGACGATGTGTCAAATTTCGTGCAAATCGAAATATATATAGGGATTTTGGTGCACATTAAATCGAATGAAAATATATATGGAAGTATTATCTAAATCACAACCGATTTTCACGAAACTTAACACACAGTACACTATACCAAATTTCGTCCAAATCGAAAGATATAAAGGGACTTTGGTGCACCATTTACATTAAATCGGATGAAAATATATATGGAAGAATTATCTAAATTAGAACCGATTTTCACGAAACTTAACACACATCATTCTGGGCTTAATTCAGTACCCTATACCAAATTTCGTTCAAATCGAAAGATATATAGGGACTTTGGTGCACCATTTACATTAAATCGGATGAAAATATATATGGAAGTATTATCTAAATCACAACCGATTTTCACGAAACTTAACACACATCATTATGGGCTTAATTCAGTACGCTATACCAAATTTCGTACAATCGAAAGATATATAGGGACTTTGGTGAACCATTTACATTAAATCGGACGAAAATATATATGGGAGCTATATCTAAATCTGAGCCGCTTTTTTCCAATTTCAGTAGGGTTCGTCCTTGGTCCAAATAAAGGACTTGTACCAAATTTCATCCAATTCGGATTATTATTGCGACCTGTATTTATTTTACAATTTAACATAAACAGTCGGGCAGATCGACGCAAAAAGTGATTCTATGTGGTGAAGGGTATAAAAACAACAACAAAAAATTGTATCTTGAATTTAATTCTTTAAAGACCTGTTAGGTTCGTTCCATACAGATGTCGTTAATCGAGTTTAATCACGTTACCAATCTCAAGCTGTTTTCTATTGATCAATTTAGGGGAGTTAATATTTGCCTTATCAATCCAAAGGATTATTGACTCTCATTTCATCCGTGACCCTATATGCGACTGCTTATTTGATACGAAGTTATTCATGAGATATATTAGGCTTCCTATTATCGGCAAACTGTGGACAACTCCTATAGCATTCAACTGTTCTTTTTGTTGTTATTAATGTAATTTCTTTGATAACTTTCAGACTCAGGGTGCAATCATTCCTCACTGTATTGTGGCTCTTCCAAATTCAAATGGTATGCAATTATTATTATGCTACGATAATGAAGGTGTTTACGTGAATACAGTTGGACGTGTGTCCAAGAATATTGTGCTACAGGTTAGTAACATAATCCTCATATAAATAAAAATAAATTATATTTTCAATTTCTTTTCATAAACAGTGGGGCGAAATGCCAACATCAGTGGCATATATTGGAACTGGACAAATTATGGGCTGGGGCAATAAAGCAATAGAGGTAAAACTTCACAATTTACTTGCAAAAAAAAGATTGTAATATCAATATTCCATGTCGTATTGTTTTATTAAATAGATACGCTCGGTTGAAACAGGACACTTGGACGGTGTCTTCATGCATAAAAAAGCACAACGTTTGAAATTTTTGTGCGAACGCAATGACAAAGTATTCTTCAGCAGTGCCAAAGGTGCTTCATCGTGTCAAATCTACTTCATGACTCTCAATAAACCGGGCATGGCGAATTGGTAACAAATATGGTCCATAGATCAAACTATGAAAAAACAACAACAATAACAATAGCTGAATTAGGCAGTAAAACACCAACTACCTATAACCATTTGACGTCTGTCGGTCATTTGTGTTTCTTTTTTAGTTGTAGTATCACTGTTATTTTGAATCGTTACTACACTCTTCCACACATGGAACAACTTTTCATAGAACTGAATAGCCAACGGTAACAGGATAATGATACGATCATGATGTAGAAAAAAAAGAAGTATTTTTTGTGTGTATTTTCTTCTTCACCTTTATTATTACTATTTTTTCAATGAGAAAAAAGAAAAAAGAACTTATAACCATAACAAAATGTGGATAATAATGTTTTTGATATATGAAGAAAATCATTTAAATATTTTATATCATTTTAATTTTATTAAGAAATTAAAACTTAGTCTTAAGTTGAAAAAAAGAAAAACAAAAGAAAATCAACAATTTATATTCATAAATATATAATGAAGAAATGAAAGATAGCAGGAGGAAACAAAACAAAAACGAAACGAAACGAAACAAAAGTGCCGATGCACAATTTTTGAAGTACGCTAGCATACTTGAATTACCAATTTGAATAGCATTAAATACAAGTGCAAAGGTTCAATGGTTCGTGGAAGTCTATATATATATATATACATTAATTAAAAAACACGTTTTTATAATAATATTTAAAAAAAGAGAGTATATATCCCAGATTTAAACCAGGTTTATAAAACTATAAATATATATATAAATAAAAACAAATTAACAAATAAATTAAACAAAAAATAATAAGAAATCAAACGCCCCGCCCTTCATCTCTTAATTAGAAAACTAAATTCATTTTGCAAATATTTATTGTACTATCTCTCGCCAATTCAGCAGCCTAAACAAAAAAAAAAAAAAAAACAAAAAAAAAACTAAGAAACAGAAAGCAATAATTTAAAAAG
Source organism: Musca vetustissima (assembly GCF_032173495.1). NCBI lineage: Eukaryota > Metazoa > Arthropoda > Insecta > Diptera > Muscidae > Musca > Musca vetustissima. Next base: position 193,181 of record NW_026879600.1, on the reverse strand, counting down.
GCTTGATAGTTGGTAATACCTTTGGTATGTATGTATAAAGGAAATTTGCTACATTCATTTGTGTATTTGAAGAGGACAAATAATTGTTTCTTTTTTATTTAATTTCTGATAATAATAAAAATCATATATCGATATAGGATGGCTGTTTGAAATTATCATTCCAATGAAATACAAAATTTAATCGATGGTAAAATAGTAAATCGTTCTTAAAATTTTAGGGACATATTTTGTTGATGTGCCACTCAATGTCATTATTCAATATTACGGCATATTATCTAATGTTAGGTATATATACATTGGAACATTTTGAAGATAATATGTGAAAAAGGGCTCTTGACGCATATTGCTATTTTATTGAAAGGGTTTCAGTTTCTAAATTGAAGAGGACAAAATATGTACATGCCTGCCTATGTTCGGTATCTCTAATTCAATAGATTTTAAAAATGTTGAAAAAATTAATCACATATTTAATGTTTATAATTCTTGTTCAGTCATTGGTATCTTTAAAAAACAAATTTTTGTGAAGAGTTTAAAAAATTCTGCCAAATGATTTCGTCAACAAGGGTACAAATTCTAATTATTTAAAACGGGAAATTCCCTAGTCTAGTCAATATTTTTTTACACATTCGAAAACATAAATTATATTCTTGAATTCTAATAAATATTATTAACAAAATCTGCCGCTATCGATTTACCGATTTGGGATCCCCCTCTTCAAATATTTTTTTTTACACACATGATGAATTGATCAAAATTCAAACCAACTATCAATACTTCTTAAACAGATAATGTCAATAAAGGTAAAGAAAAAAGAATGATCCTATAAAATAAATAAGAAAAAACAAAATTATTAACACCACATATATAAATTTAAATATTACAATCACTTTTTCACATCAAACAACCCAACCCATGTATCATACATAAATACAAAACACACAAAAAGTCACTCATTTGTTCATATAAATATTTACGATGCAAAGAAAAAAAGTAACAAAAATTCACGCTCACTGCTTAGATATCTAAAAAATCATTGCAAATAAAAAATACAATCCGTATTCTATTCTTTATATATACAAACATAATCGTATATATAGAAAATCTAGTATGTTATTTAGGTTTTTTACTTCCTTTTTTAAAAAAAAAAATTACAATATCTAAAGAAACATAAGTTTTTTTCTTTTAAAGTTCAACTTTAGTTGAAAAATTTAGGTTTTTTTATATAATAAAATCTTCTTAAAATTATTTTATATCCATATGTTTATTATTGTGTTTAATGAAAAACAGAAAACTAAAAGCATTTAATTTTTTAGTTATTATTAAAAAAAGAAAAAAAAACAATATATTTTTTAATAAATATATATCATAAAATTTAGCTAAAAACATTAAGTTATTTTTTTTATTATACAATTATTAACTAACCCTATTAACGTTATTATTATCAAACACTCTCAAGAACTTTAAAAAATATATATTTTTTTCTTTACCTTTCAAAATGAATTTCTGTATAAAACTTAAAAGTATTTGTAGAGTTCTCTATTCTACGAGCATCTCCCCATTTTTTTATAATTATTATTATTACTACTTTGGTATTGTGTTTTATGTTAAACTTCCATTAACGTGTCACCAAATCTGTCCACATTTTTCCTTGTTTAAACGTAAGTTAAATATGTTTTGTCTTTTTTTTTTTAATTTTTGTTTCTGTTAACTAACCAAACTTAAAAATGTTTTTTTTTAAATATTAACGCCATTTGTAAAAACTTAAGTGATAGCTATTTAAAAAAAAATAAATTATTCATATATTTTTTTTTTTTGTTTTTTTAAAAGATCTTTCACCTTTTCCAAAAAAAAAAAAAACTCGATCAATCAATTTTTAAAATGCAAACTAAAAAATGATCTGTAACTGATTGATATATAATTGAAATGAAATCATAAGAATTTTAATTCATAAGTCTCCCACAAACATTAAGAAATCCAAAAACACAAACAACAACAACAATTATAAACATTTATATAAATGAAACATATAACTTATATAAATAATTAACACAAAGATAAACAAGATTATATATATAAAAAACAACAACAAATAATTAAACAGTAAATATAATAACAATATGGACACACAACAAAAAGTGAATAATAACATTTTGAAGTAAATAAAAATACAATTTATATATCGGATATATTGGTGTTTGATTTATTTCTCTCAACATAAATGTTTGTTGGGATACATAATACTCAATAATTCGTAAAATTTTTTACAAATTGTTACTGAATGCTGTTTAATAACTTAAAAGTTCAGTAAATGAGAGTAAGCTGAGAGAGAAATATTGGCAGTTGTGTACTAAGTATTGAAAAAATCTTACTGGTAAAATTTACTAAGAATTTTCATATCTATGTTTTGTTGTCAAATATATATATATTTTTCGTCAATGCATTTTTTGGATATATTAAGCTATATGCAATGTATATTCGCATGAAATATATAAAATGCATTCATTCATTAAGAATTGTTATTTATATGCTCTGTTCCAGAACTCGAAACCCGTTCCTGAATCCACAAAACTTGTAAAACATTGAACCAAATTTTAGATAACACAAAACAAAATGGCGTTCTCTTTGTAAACGTTTTACTCGAAAAATTTGTCTGAGTAAAAATGGTAAACAGGAATGCCAGGAATTTTTGCATATTTACTAGATTTGCGTTCCCGAACTTTTAAAATTATTTTTAAAATTTTCCCTTTTATTAGCTTTACTATTAATGAAGTACTGGAACATACCATTTGTGTCCGATTTCTTAACTACTTCAAATGGTGACACAAATAATTGGTCTGTTCCAGTACTTTTTTAATAGTAAATCCATGGCATAACTATAGTCTCATGCAATTTTCTCATAAATTTGCCTTTGACAGTATTCAGTTTTTTTGAAGTTTCCTGCCTCTAAAACTTGTAAGATGTAAGATGATGCCAAAATTAGATGGCAATACTTCAAAATCAACATAACAGCCCATGGTACAATTATAAAAGGTAACAGCAAGTCCCAGCTGATTTGATTCCAATGTAATACTAGTGTCAATATGAATTTGACAAAATATTTTTTTTAAAAATCACCCAACAGGAAAATTGGGAACGCATAAAATTCGAAATTGTTCTTTATTAAATGTCCTACCGTATTCGTTTTACTCAAGATTGAGGAAGCAAATCTTTCTTCATTGAATAATTCGCAATTCCCTGCATTTTCATATATGTTACACATATAAGTGACAATAGCTCAATTATAGGAAAGATGTGGAGGCGATAGAAATATAAATTTGATAGATTTTCATTCATGTTTTTCAATTTTTATTTTGAGGATTCGAAAATATTTCATTTTCAAAATAAAAATAATTTGATGTTGACACTAGTATAACTTACAAAAACAAATTTAATTGTGGTTGCTGTATCGTTTTTTGTACAACAACACTTGCTGTTACCTTCTATTATTATAACATGATAACCGCCAGGCATTCCTGTTTACCATTTTTAATCGGCCAAATTTTTCGAGTAAAATGCTTACAAAGAAAACGCCATTTTGTTTTGCGTCCTCTTAAATTTGATTCCATTATTCTGTTCATGTACTGCAAGAATCTACTAATTTTTACTATTTTTGCCGATATCATAAAGAAAAGTGTGTTATCGTAGTAAAAAGTAGTAGATTCTTGCAGTACGGGAACAGAACACATGTTTTACCAGTTTTGTGGGTTCAGGAACGGTTTTCGAGTAAAAAATTAAAAACTTGTAAAATTTTTAGATTCTTTTAGGTTCTGGAACGGAACTGATTTCTTATTGGATTTTATTGGATATTAGGTGTGTAAGCCAAACAAACCAAAGGACAAACACAATTATTTATATTGCATTTAATATTAAAAATAAAATGATGATGACATGAATAAAGAATAGTGTTGTATAAACGGGTCTTCCCTGCCTTACCCTCGGCTAACAATGCCATACATTTCCCACTAATAAATAGTTGTTTTCTATTAAAACGACAAACTGGAATTCAGCCTGACTATTTTGCAAAAACAAAATACAAATGCTATCCAAAATAAACCGCCAACACTACTGAAGTCCTACAGTTTATATTCAAATAATGGATTTCTTTTTCCTCAACCTAATATATTTTGGGCCAAAGTGTCATTCAAAAATGATAGTGTGTACACCGCTTTAGACTTTTCAATATCAAAAATCGATTATCGATTAGTGAACTTACCAATCCCTATTTCATTCGAAACAAAAAGTCGACGTAAGTTTCCCGATCGATCTTTCTCGTTCCTTTATTAAATTTATTAAAAATGAACTAGTTCCTTAATGTAGTTCCTTTGCTCCACATATAGTTCCTTTATTCCATACAGTCCTTTGCTCTTTATAGCTCCTTTACTCTATACAGTTCCTTTCATGGGGTGAATAACAAAAAAGCAACTATGCACGTGCGGCCTCTTCTGCCAAAAATAAATATACACACCAAGTGTTTGTGTTTATTTGACATTTTTTCAACACAAAACTAAAAACGCGAAAAATGAATGAAAGGTTATGATTTCTTCCCAAAATCCAATAGGGAAAACCATAAAATGGTTGTTTCATCCATAACAAAGTAATTACTTCCAGAAGAACGTGTTAAAAACTTTATTTTCATTTTATTAAATTTGAATATATTTCAATTTATTTTGAATTTATTTGACATTGTATTCAAAACAATACACACACATACACAAAATATGTATTTTGATTTGATGGAACAAGCCACATTGAGAAAAAAAATGTAATCAGTTGGTAGCTGTGCCCTACCTTGTAATTATTATACCATGGTTCCTTTGCTCTTTATAGTTCCTTTGCTTCCAATAGTTCCTTTGATCCATATAGTTCCTTTACTCCATACAGCTCCTTTGCTCTTTATAGTTCCTTTGCTCCATATAGTTCCTTGGCTTCAAATATTTCAAATAAAGAACTGGATCAGAAAAAGGAACTATATTAATTAAATTAATTAAAGAGCTGGAACTAGTTCTGATCGTTCCTTTCTCGGAATAGTTCCAATGATCTAGTTTTCGTTCCGGATCTACCCAATCTACCCTACAAAGTTTGAAAATTTTATAAATATTTTCAGGCTGTCAAAATTAATTTATTTTCGATAAATACTCTCAATTGTTAGGGATGGGACAAATTTCTTGGTTATTCAGAGAGTGATTCGAATTGAACAACGTACAAAAGTCGGTGTTCGCTCAGACAATTTTGTATGGGGAACTATGTAATTACTTCCTAATGCCATGTTCTGACGGGCATTCGAACAACGTAGTTCGCTCTCAGAATTACGTACATGAATTAACCCGTTCATACAACACTATTCTTAATTCATGTCATCAGAGTTTTTTTATTTCAAATATTTTGTTTCTTGTTTTACTCCAAAATTGTAACATATTTGCGTGAATCACATATGGATCTAAATAGAAAAAATAATTCTCTTTCTCCTGACTATAATATCAACCCCTATCTCTTTACTTTTAATTCATGTTTTCCATTTTTTCTGAAAATATTGTTGTTTTCAATACATTTTTATATTTTCTAAATTCAAATGTCACATATCGTTAGCTAAAATGCAAAAAGGCGTAACTAACAAAAAATTGAAAATTGACTTTTTGAATGAATATTGTGAATGTCAATAAACTACATGTGTTGACAAAGTTTTACACAAAAAACAAAAATACGTAACTACAAGTGGGTTTATTTGATAAATGCAAAAAGGCGTAAATAACAAAAAATTCACGTTTTTACTTAATTGTTATGACTGCCATTAAACTAAATAACTAAATTTGTTTAACAAATTATAGTCTATTATTCGTCATATGCAATATCACCCTGCCGGGGATACTTTTTTGTTTTGACATGTTTATAGTTTTCATTCAAAACAGTTTTTTGCTTCTCCTAAAATTTGGAGATTTTTTTGTTTGGGTTTCCCCACTTTTGTTTCTTGTTTTGTACGCTAATTAGAACCAAGGGGAAAGAAATGCATATTGCATTATGTAGACAACAAAATTTACATTCTTCTGCATATATAAAAACTAGAATTTTGGTTACTTTTCATTCATCATTTTCAATATTACTGAAAAAGTTTGAAAAATTTAAAAAATTTTTCTTGCTGTCAAAATTAATTTATTTTCGATAAATTCTCTCAATTGTTAGAGATGGGACAAAATTCTTGGTGATTCAGAGAGTGATTCGAATTGAACAACGTACAAAAGTCGGTGTTCGCTCAGACAATTTTGTATGGGGAACTAAGTAATTACTTCATAATTAAGGGTCGAACGAATGAGAGAGCGAACAACGCTCGTCTGTACATGGCATAAACCTCATTCGTAAACAAGACGGTTTCCATTTAGTCTCCATCCCACCTCATTCGTAAACTTTCGGTTATACCATTTTGAGTTCATCTTTATCGGCCATTTTGTCTTCTCCTCCCATTCGTTAACAGGTGGAACGTTTTTCAATTTTTTCAGTCGTCGTTTTTATTTTAGCTCCGTTCCAGAACCTAAAAGAATCTACTAATTTTACAAGTTTTGCAACTTTTTACTCGAAAACCGTTCCTGAACCCATAAAACTGGTAAAGCATTGAATCAAATTTAAGAGAGCACAAAACAAAATGGATTTCTCTTTGTAAACTTTTTGTTATGTTGATTTTGAAGTATTGCCATCTAATTTTGGCATATTTACTAGATTTGCGTTCCCGAACTTTTCAAATTATTTTGTACTCTGAGACTTGAAATGTTTCCATTTTACTAGCTTTACTATTAAACAAGTGAAAAAGCGTTAAATTTGGATACCCTCCACCACAGGTATACTGACAGGTATTTGAAATGAAAAAGTGGACCGATATTTATAATTTTAAATAGAGATATTTGGTACCCAATATGAACCCACTGTACCAAATTTCAGCGAATTCGGTTGAAAATCGCGCTTAAGAACCTCAAAATACCGAAAATTTGGGGTGCCCTTATATGGGGGCTACCAGAAAAAGTGGGCCGATATTTATAATTTTTAGTAGAGATATTTGGTACGCAATATGAACCCAATGTACAAAATTGCAGCGAATTCGGTTGAAAAGCGCGCTCAAGAACCCCAAAATACCGAAATTGGGGGGTACCCTTATATGGGGGATATCCGAAAAAATTGACCTATATTTAAATTTTTTTGTGGAGAGATTTGGTACCTGCTAAGAACTCAAAATACTAAATTACAGCCAATTCGGTGAAAAATACGATAAAAAACCCAAAAAATACTGAAAATTAGGAGGTACCGTTATATGGGGGCTACAAGAAAAAGTGGACCTATATTTATAATTTTTTGTGGATACATTTACTACAAATTCGCTTGAAAAATGCGCTCAAGAACCCGAAAATACCGAAAATTGGGGGGTACCCTTATATGGGAGCTATGCCTAAACGTGGACCGATATATCCCATCTTCGAACTTGACCTGCCTGCAGACAAAAGACAACCCTATGCAAAATTTCAGCACCCTATCTCAATTCCTTCAGAAGATAGCGTGATTACAACAGACGGACGGACATGGCTAGATCGTCTTAGAATTTTACCCTGATCAAGAATATATATACTTTATAGGGTCGGAAATGAATATTTCGATGAGTTACAAACGGAATGACAAAATTAATATACCCTCCATACTATGGTGGAGGGTATAAAAAGTACTGGAACAGACCATTTGTTGGCGAAGGTTTGCGTACGACGTCGCTTGAGTCTTGGCAGAACGACGATTAACAAGCGAATTTTATGAAGGCTGGAGTCTTGGAGGCTTCCCACTGTTCTTTTGAATCTCTCTCTCTCTTTTATTATTTTTTTTCGTTTTTCCATATATAGTTCCTTTGCTCCATATAGTTCCTTTGATCCATATAGTACCTTTGCTCCATATAATTCCTTTAGTTCATACAATTTCTTTGCTCCATATAGTTCCGACTCCTACATAGTTCTTTTGAATCTCTCTCTTTCATCATTCTTTTTTTCGTTTTTCCATATATAGTTCCTTTGCTCCATATAGTTCCTTTGCTCTTTATAGTTCCTATGCTCCAAATAGTTCCTTTGCTCCATATAGTTCCTTTGCTCTTTATAGTTCCTTTGCTCCATACAGTTCCTTTGCTTCAAATAGTTCAAAAAAGGAACTGGATCAGAGAAAAATTATAATAATTAAAGAACTGGAACTAGTTCCGTTCGTTCCTTTCTCGGAATAGTTCCAATGAACTAGTTCGTTCCGGAACTACCCAATCTACCCTACAAAGTTTGAAAATTTTATAAATATTTTCAGGCTGTCAAAATTAATTTATTTTCGATAAATACTCTCAATTGTTAGGGATGGGACAAATTTCTTGGTTATTCAGAGAGTGATTCGAATTGAACAACGTACAAAAGTCGGTGTTCGCTCAGACAATTTTGTATGGGGAACTATGTAATTACTTCCTAATGCCATGTTCTGACGGGCATTCGAACAACGTAGTTCGCTCTCAGAATTACGTACATGAATTAACCCGTTCATACAACACTATTCTTAATTCATGTCATCAGAGTTTTTTTATTTCAAATATTTTGTTTCTTGTTTTACTCCAAAATTGTAACATATTTGCGTGAATCACATATGGATCTAAATAGAAAAAATAATTCTCTTTCTCCTGACTATAATATCAACCCCTATCTCTTTACTTTTAATTCATGTTTTCCATTTTTTCTGAAAATATTGTTGTTTTCAATACATTTTTATATTTTCTAAATTCAAATGTCACATATCGTTAGCTAAAATGCAAAAAGGCGTAACTAATAAAAATTTGGAGATTTTTTTGTTTGAAAAAATTGAAAATTGACTTTTTGAATGAATATTGTGAATGTCAATAAACTACATGTGTTGACAAAGTTTTACACAAAAAACAAAAATACGTAACTACAAGTGGGTTTATTTGATAAATGCAAAAAGGCGTAAATAACAAAAAATTCACGTTTTTACTTAATTGTTATGACTGCCATTAAACTAAATAACTAAATTTGTTTAACAAATTATAGTCTATTATTCGTCATATGCAATATCACCCTGCCGGGGATACTTTTTTGTTTTGACATGTTTATAGTTTTCATTCAAAACAGTTTTTTGCTTCTCCTAAAATTTGGAGATTTTTTTGTTTGGGTTTCCCCACTTTTGTTTCTTGTTTTGTACGCTAATTAGAACCAAGGGGAAAGAAATGCATATTGCATTATGTAGACAACAAAATTTACATTCTTCTGCATATATAAAAACTAGAATTTTGGTTACTTTTCATTCATCATTTTCAATATTACTGAAAAAGTTTGAAAAATTTAAAAAATTTTTCTTGCTGTCAAAATTAATTTATTTTCGATAAATTCTCTCAATTGTTAGAGATGGGACAAAATTCTTGGTGATTCAGAGAGTGATTCGAATTGAACAACGTACAAAAGTCGGTGTTCGCTCAGACAATTTTGTATGGGGAACTAAGTAATTACTTCATAATTAAGGGTCGAACGAATGAGAGAGCGAACAACGCTCGTCTGTACATGGCATAAACCTCATTCGTAAACAAGACGGTTTCCATTTAGTCTCCATCCCACCTCATTCGTAAACTTTCGGTTATACCATTTTGAGTTCATCTTTATCGGCCATTTTGTCTTCTCCTCCCATTCGTTAACAGGTGGAACGTTTTTCAATTTTTTCAGTCGTCGTTTTTATTTTAGCTCCGTTCCAGAACCTAAAAGAATCTACTAATTTTACAAGTTTTGCAACTTTTTACTCGAAAACCGTTCCTGAACCCATAAAACTGGTAAAGCATTGAATCAAATTTAAGAGAGCACAAAACAAAATGGATTTCTCTTTGTAAACTTTTTGTTATGTTGATTTTGAAGTATTGCCATCTAATTTTGGCATATTTACTAGATTTGCGTTCCCGAACTTTTCAAATTATTTTGTACTCTGAGACTTGAAATGTTTCCATTTTACTAGCTTTACTATTAAACAAGTGAAAAAGCGTTAAATTTGGATACCCTCCACCACAGGTATACTGACAGGTATTTGAAATGAAAAAGTGGACCGATATTTATAATTTTAAATAGAGATATTTGGTACCCAATATGAACCCACTGTACCAAATTTCAGCGAATTCGGTTGAAAATCGCGCTTAAGAACCTCAAAATACCGAAAATTTGGGGTGCCCTTATATGGGGGCTACCAGAAAAAGTGGGCCGATATTTATAATTTTTAGTAGAGATATTTGGTACGCAATATGAACCCAATGTACAAAATTGCAGCGAATTCGGTTGAAAAGCGCGCTCAAGAACCCCAAAATACCGAAATTGGGGGGTACCCTTATATGGGGGATATCCGAAAAAATTGACCTATATTTAAATTTTTTTGTGGAGAGATTTGGTACCTGCTAAGAACTCAAAATACTAAATTACAGCCAATTCGGTGAAAAATACGATAAAAACCCAAAAAATACTGAAAATTAGGAGGTACCGTTATATGGGGGCTACAAGAAAAAGTGGACCTATATTTATAATTTTTTGTGGATACATTTACTACAAATTCGCTTGAAAAATGCGCTCAAGAACCCCAAAATACCGAAAATTGGGGGGTACCCTTATATGGGAGCTATGCCTAAACGTGGACCGATATATCCCATCTTCGAACTTGACCTGCCTGCAGACAAAAGACAACCCTATGCAAAATTTCAGCACCCTATCTCAATTCCTTCAGAAGATAGCGTGATTACAACAGACGGACGGACATGGCTAGATCGTCTTAGAATTTTACCCTGATCAAGAATATATATACTTTATAGGGTCGGAAATGAATATTTCGATGAGTTACAAACGGAATGACAAAATTAATATACCCTCCATACTATGGTGGAGGGTATAAAAAGTACTGGAACAGACCATTTGTTGGCGAAGGTTTGCGTACGACGTCGCTTGAGTCTTGGCAGAACGACGATTAACAAGCGAATTTTATGAAGGCTGGAGTCTTGGAGGCTTCCCACTGTTCTTTTGAATCTCTCTCTCTTTTATTATTTTTTTTCGTTTTTCCATATATAGTTCCTTTGCTCTATAGTTCCTTTGATCCATATAGTACCTTTGCTCCATATAATTCCTTTAGTTCATACAATTTCTTTGCTCCATATAGTTCCGACTCCTACATAGTTCTTTTGAATCTCTCTCTTTCATCATTCTTTTTTTCGTTTTTCCATATATAGTTCCTTTGCTCCATATAGTTCCTTTGCTCTTTATAGTTCCTATGCTCCAAATAGTTCCTTTGCTCCATATAGTTCCTTTGCTCTTTATAGTTCCTTTGCTCCATACAGTTCCTTTGCTTCAAATAGTTCAAAAAAGGAACTGGATCAGAGAAAAGAATTATATTAATTAAAGAACTGGAACTAGTTCCGTTCGTTCCTTTCTCGGAATAGTTCCAATGAACTAGTTCGTTCCGGAACTACCCAACTCTAGGAATGAAGCTCGGATTGTTCGGATTGTTTTGTTTTTTAAATAAAATTAAATTTTAAACATTAATAACTGAACAGTTGCAGATTAAAAATGGCATCTATTAAACAATACATCGTTCTGTTGATCGCCATTACATCATTTGTGTACACCTTGTATGTTGTTACGCATTTGGTGCAGTTTTTGTCAGCGCCCCGAAAAACTTCCAAAATCTATACCTGGGTCTTTAATTTGTTGGACAATAAATCACGTTTGGAAACCGCCTATGGACCCATGGTTTTCAACACTCTCTATCTGATACTATTCATATTTCAGCACAGTTTTATGAAATCCTCTTGGATAAAAAATGTATTTCAATCGATTGGTTTGGCATCGGCTGAGCGGTCTATTTATAGTTTGACATCATCGCTTTGTTTACATGTATGTTGGTCGTATAACTAGCGGTAGTATTTATTTGTTTCATTGAATTTATGAATATTGATTTTTTGTTGTTGTAGTATTTAATAAAAAATTGGATAACTGCGTCATCAATTATTCTATGGCAAGTAGATGTTGACACTCATAAATGGATTTGGTGGTCATTCGTTTTGTTACATGCATTTGCATGGATGATTATCTGTGGTGGAAGTATGATCATGGATTTGCCAGAAATTATAGGAATTAAACAGGTTTGTGTGTTTTTCTCATTCTAATGGAATTCAGTTGAATATTTATCACACGTTTTTTATTCCATAGGCCTACTATGATATGAAGTCTTATGCTCAGCCTTTGGCATACAAATCATTCGAACTGAGACATCTGTTTGCCCATGTTCGTCATCCGTCCTTTGTTGGGTTGACAGTGATTTTATGGGCCACAAATCTAATGACATTAGATCGTTTGCTGTTGGCCGTTATGTTGACTTCTTATATGTACTTTGCTTGGTCGACAGATCACAGCGATTTGATTTACCAAAAATGTCAATTGCAACGTAAAAAAGAAGAATTAAAATCTCAATAAAAAGTTAAACTGTTGAATAGAGTTGAGTATTGCATATCATGATAAACCCTAAAATAACTATATCACTTATGAAATTTAATCATAAAAGTAATGTTCTTTTTTGTTTGAATCAGCACCATTTCTCATTAGTAACTTAAAATAATATTAAGCATTTTTTTATAAATATTCACAAATAAACTAATCTATAAATGATATGACGGTTTTTTATTTGTGATACCAATGCATTTTGTTTTGACATAGTCACGTCCAAATAAACTCTAGGAAGAATATTTCTAACAGCTAAGGGAACTGATTAGGATTTATGAAATAAGGGGAGTGGGCTAAAGCGAAAAATGTTTCGCTTGTGAAATCATTCCCTTGCGAATGTACAGAATATTTTTTACTATTTTTTTTTTCGATATAGTGAAGAAAATATTTGCTATGTTCCCGCACTGCAAGAATCTACGTGTTTTTATTAATATTTTTTCTCGATATCATAAAGGAAAAAAGCGTTATCGTAGCAAAAAATAGTAAATTCTTGCAATACGGGGTCAGACCAATTGTTATCGTAGTAAAAAGTTGTATGTTCTGGAAGAGACTTTTTGCTTAAATCGCTATTTTACGAATACTTTATTGGAACAATAGCTGATCGTTTTCACTGCCAAAAATTAAATTAATTAAATTTCTGTTTAAAAATTAAATTAATATTTAATTGACATTTTATTAACACATAACTAAAAATGCGAAATATTTATGAAAGGTTATGATTCCAAAATCGAGGTAACTGCAAAACTACAAAAAATACAATTCAACAACAACAACAACATAGAGAATTGTTATTGTACAGCTGCGGTCAAAATAATGTAATAAGAACAAAAAAAATATTTTTTTGAAAATATTTTATAAAAGAGATTTATTCTTAAAATGAGGTCGGTCAAAAAATAGCAGCTGCAATGAATACATAACATAAATTCATTTAAGGTCCTTATATCAAGGTTAGGTTAGGTTAGGTTTGACTGTAGGAGAGAGGGGCAAGGGGAATAGAAGTGGAAAAAAATTGCTCGTACCGACAATTTTCTGGCAATTCGTTTTGTGTATTTCGTATTTGTTGACATTTTATATTTATTTAAATGTGAAAAAAAACTATTGACATCAAATGAAAAAAGAAATATTTTCGAAGCCGAATTGCCTTGTATAGACGCATGGAGCAAGTTCAAAAGGGAACGATAATAATTGCCGCAAGTAAACTAGCCTAATATAAATCAGGACTTAGCATCTGTAACGAGATAAAATACATTATATCGTGGATATTAATACTTTGTTGCTTAACTTTTGCTTCACATCGACGTTACATTAATTCGACATTTTTCTCATGGAACTTTTTAGTCAAGCTACTTAAATTACCCTCCATAGCTCATTATTATTGTTCGGTTTAGCTACGACTATATATATTGTAAAGCTCAATTTATATTCATGGTATAACAATAAAAGGTAAAATGGAAAAACGTGAATGAAAATCTATCAAATATATATTTCTATCGCTTCCCCATCTTACCTCTAATTGAGCTATTGCTACATATATGTGTAGCATATAGGAAAATGCTAGAAATTGCGAGTTATTCCATGAAGAAAGATTTGCTTTCTTAAACTTTCCTAGCAGGCAGATTGAGTAAATTGAATTGGGAGGACATTTAATACAGAAAAATTTCCAATTTTATACTTACAAAATTTTCCTGCTGGGTCGTATTTATTTATATAATTTGTCATATTCATATTGACAATAGTATTACATTAGAATCAAATCAGCTGGGTTTTGCTATTACCTTTTAATAATTGTACCATGATTTGTATTATTGTCTTTTTTATTTCAAAAATATAGTGCGTACAAAAATTTACTGCTGGGTCGTTCTACATAAATATCGAACTTGACATGAGTATTACGATACAATCAAATTAGCTGAGTATTGCTGTTACCTCGTATAATTGTACCATGAGTTGTTTCATAAATACGATGACATTTTTTCCAGACGAGTGCTAAAGAATATGGTTTAAATTTCAATTAAATTTAATATATGTATACACAAAATATGTATTTTGATTTGGAAGCCATTTCCTATATAATTGATTTTTGTTATTATACCATGTTCTGACGAGCACTCGAACAACGTAGTTCGCTCCAGAATTACCTACATGAATTAACCCGTTCATACAACACTTTTCTTAATTCATATCATCGAAATCAAACTTGTTGTTTCCTTTTTTTACAACGAAATCTATAGAAAAAATTATTCTCTTTCTCTTGAATATAGTAAGAACCCATAGCTATTTACTTTTCATTCATGTTTTCCTTTTTTTCTAAAAATGTTGTTGTTTTTAATACATGTTTATATTTTCTCAACTCATATGTCATATATCAAAAAACATGAGAATTTTTTTATCCCGCATCTGTTTCTTGTTTTGTACGCTATATATCGAAATAAGTAGGAAACTAAATTTACTTCACCCTACATGTATAAAAACCATGGTATAATTATTTCAAGGTGGGGCACAGCTACCAACTGATTACATTTTTTTCTGAAGGTGGCTTGTTCAATCAAATCAAAATACATATTTTGTGTATATGTGTGTATTGTTTTGAATACAATGTCAAATAAATTCAAAATAAATTGTCGTTCGTCTGGAAGTAATTACTTTGTTATGGATGAAACCATGGTACAATTATAAAAGGTAACAGCAAGTCCCAGCTGATTTGATTCTAATGTTATACTAGTGTCAATATGAATTTGACAAATTATGTTTTTAAAAATGACCCAACAGGAAAATTTTTTAGCATAAAATTCGAAATTGTTCTTTATTAATGTCCTCCCATATTCAATTTACTCAATCTGCCTGCTGGGAAAATTTGATAAAGCAAATCTTTCTTCATGGAATAACTCGCAATTCCCAGCATTTTCATATGTGTTACTCATATAAGTGGCAATGGCTCAATTAGAGGAAAGATGTGGAAGCGATAGAAATATAAATTTGATATAAATTCGAAAATATTACATTTTTCAAATAAAAAAATTATTTTGATAATTTGTATGTTTGTTAACATTTTTCAGTCAAATGACGTTAACACTAGTATTACTTACAAAAACAAATTTCCATGTGGTTGTTGTATCGTTTGTTGTACAACAACACTTGCCGTTACCTTCTATTATTATACCATGGGATAAAACAAACATTTTAAGGTATTCCCTACTGCATTTTTGGAAGAAATCATAACCTTTCATTCATTTTTCGCGTTTTTAGTTTTGTGTTGAAAAAATGTCAAATAAACACAAAACTTGTTGCGAATATTCATTTTATTTTTGGCAGACGAAGCCACACGTACATAGTTGCTTTTTTGTTGCTTCCCTCAAGCTGCCCGACCTTGTATTATTATACTTTTCTTTAGTCATTTCCATTTTTTCTGAAAAAAATTGTAAATTTTAGAATTTTTTTTTTTTGTCAAATAAACACAAACCCTTGTTGCGAATATTCATTTTATTTTTGGCAGAAGAAGCCACACGTACATAGTTGCTTTTTTGTTGCTCCCCTTAAGCTGCATGACCTTGTATTATTGTACTTGTATTATTATACTTTTCTTTAGTCATCTCCATTTTTTCTGAAAAAATTTGTAAATTTTAGAATTTTTTTTGTCAAATAAACACAAACACTTGTTGCGAATATTCATTTTATTTTTGGCAGAAGAAGCCACACGTACATTGTTGCTTTTTTGTTGCTTCCCTCAAGCTGCTCTACCTTGTATTATTTTACTTGTATTGTTATACTTTTCTTTAGTCATTTCAATTTTTTCTGAAAAAAATTGTACAAAAAGTAGGACAATTTGAGATGATATTTCGAACATCGTCTATAAGCTTCTTAAGTCAGATTTGTCAGCTGTTCGCAGCTGTTGTAAATTACAAAAAAAAAAAAAAAAAACAAAACAAAAACAGATTATTAATAAGGAGACGGGCCAGTACGAAAAAGGATTATGAATGAAAAACTTAACTCAAATTTTCTAAATGAAAATTATATATACGTTTTACATAATCATTTTGACGTGTCCAACTCCACAGCACTTTTGTTGTAAGAAATTGCAGATATTGAAATTGCATTTACCTTATGGAATCTACTTTTATTTGTTATTTTTATTTAGCTATCCTTATCCTTTTTTGCTAGATTCCTCACAACAAAACATATACAGCGAAGGTAGACAACCAACATGGACCCGCTTACTGGGTCACCGTATGAACATTCCTTGACTCAAAATATGTCCTGCTGTTCGTTTTGCGGCCATACAAATAAAGGTATCACAACAATGAAAAAAAGTGAATGTGTTGAAGTTTCCAATGGTCAAAGGGTTCTAATCGGAGATATGATCAAGATTTTCTGTAACGAAATTATAACAGTAAGTAAAACCTTTAACTTTTGAATGATACAATTATAAAATATACCACTTTTAAAAGATACTACCGGATGACAATTGGTCCATATGTGGGAAATGTTTAGCACAATTAAAAGTATGTTTTGAATTTATACAACAAATAAAAAGGTGTACGGTATCATTGCGAAACAGTACAGACGAAGAAGTGAAACAACAGCAATCATACCCCGCTCAAAACCCTGATGAAAAATTAACTACCCCAAAAAGGCCAAGGTTCAAACCAATTTTACCAAAGACGCTGAAACCAAAAGATAAAATTACCGATGTGCCACTAAATCGTAAAAGTTCTCGTATTTACCGGTGCCTGAAATGTCAGGAAACATTCAAGTCATACAAATATCTTCGTGTCCATGAAGAAGTATGCTGTAAGGAAAAAATTTCTGATGGAATTTTTATTTGCAAATTTTGTCATTTGTGTTATAAAGAAGCTAAATCATTGAGTAGCCATAAAAGTCTACAGCACACTCGACAGGAATTCGCTTGTTGCATTTGCAAGGACAAAACATTTGTGTCCAAGGGATACCTATCAAGGCACATTCATGACGTTCACAACCATAAGTATCTGCATTTCTATTGTGGAGAATGTGAACAATTAACAGTTTTGCCAACCGAGGAGGATATTAGATCGCATATTGACGAATGTCACACATTGAAATGTAACGCTGATGCTGGCACTGATGTCCATGAGACACTGCCTGACGATGATATGGATTTAGAAATGCACGAGGAGTTTTTGGATGAATTTTTATTAGCTCATACCAATGAAAACTCTTTTCAATTCTCAGAATGTTGGGAAGCTTTAGATCTGCATCTCCCTGATATGCTACAAGGAAATTCCAGTAACTTCTCTAATAATGAAAATCCAACAGAAGAGTTTTCCTGTCCAAAATGTTTAGAAAGATTCCACAAAATGCCCATGTTACTTAAGCATTTGATTGAAATACACAAGCTGCCTATATTAGTATGTCATGGTTGCAAAAAAGTATTCTCTACTCTCAACGATTATCAGGAACACAAAAAAATAAAATGCCAACAAAGCAGTGCAGCCAATCCAATACGTTGTCCTTACTGCAAAAAAGAATTCCTTTCGACACTGAACCTAAAACAACATATTCGTAATATTCACGCCACGTTTAAAAAACACACTTGTCAATTGTGTGATAAACAATTTGCAACAGTGGACCACTTGAAAAAGCATGTGCTTAGTCTGCACCAGAATGAACGTAAGCATATATGTCACGTCTGTTCAAAGCGGTTCACACAATTGTGTCATTTAAAACAACATTTGGCCATACATACAACCGGAAAGTCGGTTAAATGTACGGAATGTCCTGAGAAATTTTGGCGTAATGTAGATATGAGACGACACAGAGAGAAGCAACACAGTGTTCGGCCCATATAGAGCTTGACATTGAAATTGATAACACCTACGAACATTGTTTTGTGATAATAAATGATACAAAAAGTAAAAAAAAACATTGGTCTATTCCCGTACTGCAAGAATCTACTTCCTTTTCCTACGATGCGAATTTTCCTTATGATATCGAAGAAAATATTAAATGTTTATTCTTGCAGTACGAGAACAGATCATATATTAGTTTAGGTTTATTTTGTTTAAATATTACATTATACACACATCCTTTGTTCCAGAAACTCCAATAATTGGCTAATTTTAATTTATTACTATACTTATTTTATGTACAGGATAGAACATTATTTGTACTGTATAGAACATTAATTATTCTCTTTATTCATATATTTCTTAAGGCATCGACAAATTCTTTTGGCACCGTCAACAAGTTTTTCTTTACTATGAAATGCTATAGATATCCGGAAGCTATTTTGTCCCTTTTCTGGATTCAGGGAAAATCTTGATCCAACAATGAAAAAGATTTTTTCTTCTTCCATACACATTTTAAGAAAATCGGATGCATTGAAATTTTCCCCCATAGAAATCCATATGAAATAACCACCTTCAGGAGTTATCATTTGACAACCTGACGGCAATTCCTTCTCAAATACTTCACATGTAGCTAACATTCGTTCCTTGTACGCGTTAAACATGCGCTCAATATGTTGTTGTGCCAGTCCAAGATGGAATAAACTTGCCGCGATGCCAGATGTGTAATTATTCAAACATCCGCCACTATTGATAATTCCACTACGAAAAATAAATAGTAAATAAACATAATAAATTATATTCATATTTACATATTTACCAGGAATCCAATAAAGTTTTCATTCTCCTTGGCACCTCCATCCAACCCAAACGGACGCCGGGACCCAAAATTTTTGAAAAACTACCATTTGATATGACATGACCTTTATAATCGATATCATCTTTCACGTCATAAGCGAATAGTCTTTTTGGCGCACACACTCCTTTATAATTTAAAATGTTGTAGACATCATCGCACGTTATTAGGAAATCATATTTCCTTGCCAATTGAACTAAACCTTGACATACTTCAGAGGAGAAACGTATGCCAGTTGGATTGTGATATGTAGGTATTGTATAATACATGGCCCAGAATTCTTTTTTGTTACTCTTAAATTGCTTCTCTTTCACGTGAGTTTCAAGCTCCACTAAATCAACTCCATTTTCGTTCAATTTTAACGGCACAATATTAAGCGTTTGGAACTGTTTCATAGTATCTAATGCTAGCATGTATGTGAATTCGTCCACAAACACGTAACCATTTAAATCGACCAACGTCGATAGTATAACTTGAAGACCTTGGGAAGCTCCACTGGTAATAATCAAATCTTCACTGAAAACCCGTATAGGCACATTGTGTGAGTCCAGTAGGTATATATAATTATTTTATTGCATTATACGTACCACTTCACTTCTGATCCATACATTTCTGTAAAATATTTCGCAATTTCAAATCTTGCCTCATAGGGACCAGAAGTCGGGCCATATTGAAATAACATGGACGAATTTTCTTCCTTGTCGATTTTCTACAAACGATTTATCTATAGAATAATTTAATTTTAATCGTATACAATACCAACCATACGATGTTCCGTAGCCTTGCAAAAAATATCTCCACAATATTGTAATAAATCCGTACCAGGGGCTCCAACACCCAAATTTAATAATTTCGATTGGTAGACATTCCAATCAGTGCCATCGAACAGATTTGTTAAATTTCGTTCCTCGTTAAGCAAAGACATGTTAATACGGTTTCCTTCTGATAGCGAACTATTTTCTAACTCCAATGAATGCAACAGGCCGAAGAATAACGATTTCTCTGAATTGGTTGGGGACTTTTGTGGGAAATGCGAAATACACTGTACTATCTGTGGTGTTTTTGCTTTCGTTGAATATCTGTTTATAATGAATGTGCAATAATTATAACCATACCGCATTAGTTTAATATTAAACGCTCTATTTTCATTGTATACCATAATCGCATATCTTATCGTGGTCATACTTATTTTTTATTTGTTTTTTTTTTATATAAAATCATATTTAAAATGTGTACATACATACATATGTATACATATGTAATCAATTCATAAAGAATGCCTTTGGTTTATTTTCCCATATGATATTTGTTTGGCGTTCTAGTTATATGACAGATAAAATAAAATTATTTTTATGTGATGTTTGCAATATCTCACTTTGTGTGAGTTGCACACAAGGCAAAGTAGTTGTGAAGAATATAATGAATAATGTCTTTTTTTTAATTGTCAGCAAATTTTTTGAATATGACAATAAAACATCTTAGAAGAAATTTCAACGATCTGATATTTGAAATTCAAATGGGATTTTTTGAGGTACTTTTGGATTGCAAGAGTATGACAATTTTTGTGATTATTGTGTGTAAAATATCTAAATCCAATTTTTAGAGTTGTGTACTTATTTAAGATGTGGGCGAAAGATTTATTATCCATAGAGCGGAATGATAGTAACTACAATCTTGAAGAATTCTAGGTTTTGTTTACAAAAATGACATTTAAACAGAGAGTTAACTCTTTATTTTCCACATTCTCTACCCTTTTTTGGAGAAATCTAAAAAAGTTTGTATACGGATATAGATTGTTTTGATTTTTCTCTTTTTGGCTTCTGTTTAGTTGTTCAGAGTTTCGATTCAAGCATGCGATAAATGCCAGAATTTCATAAAAATCACCAGAATTTTTTTTAAGATTTTTGAATAAAACTTTCCAAATTAGTAGTATTTTCCAAGTTTCGGATCATACGTATTTGAACTTCTGAAAAAATGCCCGAGAAAATCTTATTATTTTGTCCGAAATTGCGCCAAAAATTGAAAATTTCCTCAAAATTTCTCATTTTTTCTCCGGGAATTCTAAACGAATTAGTAAAGAAATTCAAATGTTTCTTCCGATTTTTTCGACAAAACTTTCCGTATTTGTGAACACCTTCATACAATTTCTTTCCGATTTCAGTACGAATTGGACATCAAAATCGGAAACTTATGAAGAGTTTCGTTCCGAATTCGAAAAAAACTCTGATTGTTAGCTGGGTTGTTCTATAAAATCAAAACAAACATTTTACAAAAACAATATTGTTGTTATAGAAATTGTCATGCTGACAAATAGGTTTTGACAAAAGTAAATAAAAACAATTATACATTTCTTCAGGTCGAATAATTTTGAAAAGTGTCCCACATGTAAACCTTGGTTCCTTGGGATTTTGCTTATATTTTAAATTACAATATAATTTTCGAAGAAGTGGCTTCTTGGTAGAAAAATTGTAGGACATAAATCCCCGGTCAAACACCACAAACCCGTATGCAATCTGTCAATAGACTACGCAACATAATCTCATTTTAAATTGTAAAAAAATTGTATTTAGCCAGGCGTTTGTAGAAAACTAATGGAAAAATTCTAATACAAGCTATATAACACAATTTCCTTTATTTTGAGGGAAACAGTGAATTTAGGGGCAGATTTCCTTTTCCTTAACAATCTCCTTTTGGTATTAAATCGATCATAAGAACACATATATACATATGTATATTTGCAATCTGGAACCCAAGTTGTACTTGCGGCAAATATGTGGAACAAATCAGCGGCCGGATTTAGAACTGATTTAAGCTCACGCTTCCTTGTCGTCACTTGGCCCATTAACAAATATTCCGTCCCTATAAATTCATTATTATTGCACTTTTATTAATAAAAAAAATAATAATCGAAAACAAAAGACAATATTTTGAATCGAAATGAAACGTTGGCAAATATTTTTGACAATTTACTTTACAAACAATAAAGAAAAAAGTTTAAAACCATATGATTGTCACTTACACCTTATTAAATACGCCTTGAGATATGTGCTAAAAAAATAACAAATCAACACAACCATTTGTTGCGTATGTTATGTATTTTTGACAGAAGAAGCCACTACCTTTGTTATACACTTCAAGTTGCCATGATTCTTACCCATTTCGTTTTATAGAATTTTTAAAAGCAGGGAAAATATAAGGATGATTACGAAACTTTGGCAGACCATCTCGTTGTAATCAGGGATATTAAGACTATTTAAAACCATTCGCGACCAGTCCCAAAAATAAACATTTTCGAAATCGCAAATGAATAGAAGATCCCAAGGTATTTGGTTTAATGGTGACAAAATCTTAAATTTTATTTTTTTTAATACTTTGTTTGCTATTCCGATAATTATTATATCTCATTCAAAATCCCGTGCAAACGTGGCATAAGCGAAAGTATTCGTTGGGAAAAACGACTGCAGAGATTCTATCAGTTTTTTATCGGTATTTAGATTCTTTCGATAAGTTCCACATCGATAAATGTATCTAAATAAAAACAAAAAGGAAAAAATACTGAAAAGTTGATTTGTAAACGTCCGTAAACCTATCAAAATGTCCAATGAAGCCTCCACCACGAACTCTGGAACTAATAGCAGAGAGCAAGTCCAACATTCCGAACAACAGACATCACATAATCCACAATTGGATTCACCCATTAGAGGACCAACATTATCAACTAGCACAAGTAGTTTCGAAGCTCTGGACCCTCATGATCCGAATTTGAGTAAACTGGCAACCAAAATGTTCCGTAAAACGGAGGAATATATAACTAATGAACTGCAGGCCCCCATTGAAGACTACCAACTGTTGGAGAATATGAATCGTGCCACAATCGGGAAATATTCAGATATGCGACAAATTGCACAAAACTTGGCCGTTTCCACAACAGATTTGAGTGTAAAATTCCAGGCATTGGTAAGCAATTCAAATATACTTGTTGAAATAATTACAATGTTACTATTATTATATACAGGTCCCATTAATGCAGCAAATTGACGAAATTTCCGATACTGTAGACAAATTGGAAGCCGCTGCCTACAAACTGGATGCTTATTCAATAGCTTTAGAAAATCGCGTTAAATCGGTTTTACAAAGAAAAACACACATGTAAATTATAAAAACCATGTATTATTTTATTTGACCTATTTATAATGCAAATTATTAGCCTAGTAATAACTTAAATATTATTGCTATAATGTTGAGAAATATTAAAGGAACTGAAATAAAACAAGACATGTTAATGACATACATCATTGATAAAAGAAGACACCTAATACTTACTTTTGGCCACAGTACGGATAGATCTTACTAAATTCAGAATTTGGGCTTTAGCAGTTGGTTGTCCGAACTCGGTATTTTGTTGTTGACCACCCCATCCGACTGAAAGGTAAATATACAAGTTGCAATAAAGGTTCACTTTCATTCATAGCATACTTACATTTGGCCAAAAACCGTTCTTCGTGTAGAACGCATACGGCATTTAGACACAATAAGGAAGCCTCCACTAAAGTCCACAAAGTAAACATTTTTGCTCAGTTATGCTTAGAATTGAAGTAATTATCTTAATAAAAATAAAAAATAAAGCGATGATGACGTTTATTTATTTGACATCAGTATCGTGTCGCCGTATTGATTGATATTCGCCGTTGGGGTTTTGCTATGAACGCCGTCAAGTTTATATTTTAGGCTATGTTTACATGAAACACTTTGCACTAAGGACACGTCATTTCTGATTTGTCTGCTTTTCCACAGGCAAATTTTTATTTGGCAAATACTGAGTTTGTAGGCGAGAGCGGTGCGAGGAAGAAAAACAAAAATTTGCCTGTTCAGAATTTGCCGTACACGCAAATTCTGCTTTCCTTTTGAACCTATTCGCTTTACTGACACACAGCCGGCTTTTGTTTACAAACCTGTTGCTTTAATTTGTGCAAGTGAAATTTAATTTTTAATTTTTGCAATTTATATAATAAAATATATAAAAAATAAATAAAATATTAAAAAAAATCTTTAAAATGAAAACACTTTTGACTTTTATTTTCTTTCTTTTGTATTTTGATTCGCAAATTTGGCAAAGAAAAATTTGCTAATGGAAAAGCAAGCGAAAATTTCAAAAGAGAAAACAAAAAATTTGCCAAATAAAAATCTGCCTGTGGAAAAGCAGACTTTGTGATTTGTTATCAAATTAAATTTCTAATTAATGCAATTAAATTCAGTTTGCTGGAAATATAAAATAACCAGAACAAAGTTTTGTGTATTTTATGTGCCATGGTACAATTATACAAGCTATGTTATCTTTTGTAAACAAAGGCAAAATACGCCTCTACATTGTGGGTTATAGTGTCAAAATCATTTGACTCATTTTTAACATTTTACGATAAACACAAATTTTCTTTTCAAAATCGAGTTGGGAATATGATTAATCTGCAAATCATAAATTTTTTCTTATAATGTTGTAAAATTCATTTGTAATCCAATTGATTTTAGAATATATTTTTTATATATTTCAAAACATTACACACACAGTCACACATTTTTATAAGAATTTACTACTTTTAAAAAGTAGCAGATTCTTACAGTACGGGAACAGACCATTTGTATAACACTTTGGAACAACAAGCCACAATTTGAAAAAATTTAAATTATGAGGCAGCTGATATCCAGCTCGTCTCCCTATAAGACCTTATTTATAGGCCTTGGATCGAACAAGCCATGATGCAATAATAAGGTGATGTATTAAAATAAAAAACCTTGTTTTTGTCTCGACCTTCTTTCAAAATTTTCCTTATAATATTCCACATCGAATTCAAGTAGAAATTACTCACTTTGACATTAATCAAAACATCAGTTGCTCTAAATGGACTACCCATTCATTGTGCCATGGAACAAGCCAACTAGTGAAAAAATTTGAATCAGTTGGTAGCTATAGTCCCGTTCCTGAACAAGCAATAATCTACTAAATTTACAAGTTCTGCAACTTTTTACTCGAAAAACGTTCTTTAATTCGCAAAACTAGTAAAACTTTGAACCAAATTAAAGAGAACATAAAACAAAATGACATTCTCCTTGTAAACTTTTTACTCGAAAAATTTGTCCGAGTAAAAATGGTAAACAGGACTGTTATATCTGATTGACTGTTATATTGATTTTGAAGTATTGCCACATAATATTTACATATTTACTAGATTTCCGTTCCAGATCTTTTCAAATTATTTTGCACTCTGAGAGCGAGTTTGATACTTTTACTAGCTTTACTATTTTTTCGATATCATAAAGAAACAAATTTTTATCCAAGTGAAAATAGTAGATTCTTGAAGTACTGGAATATACCATTATCTGCTCTGCTACAAAAATATTCTATTAATCGGAATTGTAGTTACCAAAATTTAACTGTCATAAATTCGAAACTGTACTTCCCTAAAAAATTATTATAAATTTATTGTTTAATATTTAAAATAAGCCAAAATTGTTATATACTATGTCAGAAAGTTTAGAAAATATTTCAGATCTTGATATGGAATTCAATGATATTGTCGAGAAATTAAAAAGTTTTATGGATAATTATAATACCCGAGAAAAATACATTTTTACTCGATGGTTGGTCAAATTAAAGAAATCATATACTAATATTGAAGAAAAGAAATTAAGAAATCGTTTTGCAAGATATTTTCTTAATAACGAAGAAAATGGAATACATATTTTTGATGTGGAACCATTTAAGATACTGCCAGAAGATTTTAGTGTGTCTCTAACAAAACTCCAAAAACTTTTAGTAATTAAAATATATACATATGGTTTTTGTTTAGTTTTTAAACATTTACATTTTCTTTTTAGCCTAAAGATAAATCTGAAACAGATGGCACAACAGAAAATGAAGTACAATCGAATATTATGGAACTGTTAACCAAACTACCAGATAGAGCCAAATTTCTAACAGAACAGCCCGTACCCAAAAATGGTAATTTTTTCATAACAATATTAATTCCAATGCCAGTGATATCTTGTCCAAGACCATATAAATTATCTAATGATGGTTGATTATGTTTTGAATATGTTTTAGTTACTAGACAATTAAAAGCATTTCGTAAAATTATTTGAATACTTTTTTTATTTAGTCGGATATGTTTTGAATATCTACTTCTAATTAACTCAAGAGCAAAAATATTAATAAGGAAGATTTATCCTCTTAACAGGACTGAAGGCTTCATATAGATGTTGATGTTCTAATAAATAAATATACATATAATCGTCAACAGGAGATTAAAAACATAGAAGGTCAAATCATTTTTTTTAGAAAAAAGTTGAACTTGCACATGGCTCGGCATTCCAATACGACACTCTTCTGTTACTTCATTCTTCGGTTTAATTTATTTCATAAAACTTTTATATCACCTTTTTCTTGCATATTAAATTAAAAAACAACAAGCCAATAGTTTCTATGCTTAATTTATTACAAAAATGTTGTCATACACAGATGAAAAACTACAATAAAATTAAGTATTTAGTGTTTATATAATAAAGGTAATATAGAATTACATTCGTTGATAATACTGATGAAAATATACATGTTAAAATTTTTAAGAATTTAAATTGGCACAAAAATTGAAATTTAAAGACTGCGTTCTCATAAAGGACTTCATTGCAAAAACCAAATAGTTTTAAATTTTAATTGATTACATGTAAATAAAAGCTGTGTTTGTGGAAGCTTAGTTGTTGCATTTTATAGATCATAACTATAAAAAATATTAAATCAATTAAATTTTCCCAATAATATCGAAATGAGTTCCTTTTTATCCACTTATATTTTTAGAGCGATATTAGCCTATAAAACTACAACATCTACAAATAATTTATATCGCTAACCGGCTTTTAATTCGTTACACACTACAAATTCTATTATAATATTAAATATGTTGTGTGAGCTCAAGAAAGATAGCCCAATATCAATTTTATATCTTAATGAATATCCATATAAATGCATCATGTAGCATTTTCTTTAATCAAAAGCTACTTTACGCGTGAAGGAAGTAAGTGATGATATTTCGCTTGGATTTGTATCGGAGGGCAAATTGTTAAATTCTATTTCTTCATTAGCAGCAGCTGCTACAATATTTTCATTCGATTGTGAAGTTTCATTAGAGTTTGCGCAGGGCCATTGCTTGTGACTAGGGGCATACAGAATAAGCAATGCGAATATGTAGATATTCCACATTCCATAAACGCCGGTCAAAAATGCCGATGTCAATTGGATCTCAATGTCTTCATCCCATTTCCAGTGTCCCTCGGCCACCTGTCCCATGATAAAGCCAATAACTGTCAATGCTGCACATAGCAATGTGGCCAGCATTAAAAACTTGAAACGGTAAATGAGTCCTGAAATAGAAAATAAATTAATTTTTAGTTTGCAAATTGGCAATTTCACCGAAAACTTGGTGGTAACTACAAATGATTTTAACTCACCTTCATAATGCAAACGGCGAGCCTGGGACATTGACGGCAATGAGGTTCTTTTGGCACCAATATTACGAAATACTTTTCCAACCATATAGCACAAAAATATAAAATAAACACCAGCAGATATGCCAGCCAGTATAATAAAACTGAGTGCAACTTTCGATCCAATCGGGGTGGTCCATATCGAATAGAAAGGATTGCGCAATTGTACACCTCGTTCGCAGATATCGAAAATGAACAGGAACAAACAACAGCTTACCACGGCAGACAAGTGTTTCCAGTACCGTGAGCGTATAGAATTCTTCTGGGGCGATTCCTGTATCAACATATGCTCTCCGGCAAAAACTAACCAAAACGACAATAGCATTGCGTAAAATATTCCCTGACGTATGTCGCTTACTAACAACATGTAGGGCATTTCAATACCAAGAGTTAAATATTCCAAGGGTAAATTTAAAAATGTCAAAGCACCGCCCAAATATATTAGCATATATTCCAGCAGAGCTGGGGATCTTTGCAAGATATGAACACGACGCCAGAACCAAATCATTATGCCAACGATAAAGGGAAACAGCACCGTTTTTAGGGACAACCAGACTTTGGTGAAGCCTCCGTTTTGATAAATAGCCGTCAGTGTAAGATCGTGCATATGTCCAATATTCAAATTCATACGCATGTCGGTATCGATGGGGAAACGCAAATTCAACAAATAGTAGTCGTAATGAAGGGCCCCCAATTCAAAGAGGGGTATCATTTCACAAGAATATAATGTTTCCTGCTGACTAGTGTGAACAGGATGACAATCCAGATAGCGTTCTTCTATCGAACGTGCGTACAATTTCCAATCGTTGGGAGCATCTTGCTTATTTCGATATGCCAAGCGGGCATCAATTGTCAATTTAAGTTCTTTAGGTGGCTCCACCAATCCCACTTCAGAGGAATAGGCCAAATCCACTTGTAAGACGCCAATAAGATTTTGTTGCCAACGCGAATAATCCAGCTGCTTGCCATCTCTTGGTAGCGGCATTTGAAATAAATACACGATTTCATTGGCCATTTTAGTATAGTGCTGTTCGATTTCTTCCTGTGATATGGATGCACATTGTCCGGCGCCGCGTGAGTACAGCCAAAAAGTAGTGTCATTTTGTCGTTGAGGTTTGTCCTTGCACACCATTCCTAAAATATTTTGATGGCCTGCCGGTACCGGAGCAAACAGACCACCCAACAAGAAACATATCACTTGACAGACAAGTAGCAGACCCACCAATATGGAAAGTTTACGGCCGCTTAGATTTTCCAATATTGTGCCGGACATTGTGCCAATGCCTTTCCTTTAACGTTGATAACTAATAACTAAATCCCAGACTCCGATTTTTTTGTTAGTACTTTACTTTTTTGTTTTGTCTATATGTATGTATCAATATATATAAATTAATTAATTTATAAACAAGCGGTAGGTATTGTAAACAAAGAATGTGTCGGCCCTTTTGTTATTTTCGAAGTTAACGAGAGAAAGAGATAGCAATATTATTGCATACTCCACAAGTAGTTAAACGTAAAGGTTGTTTTGCTGTAACGTTGTGGGAATATATGTACGTTTACATAAGACCATATTTAAAAAGTTAAAGCTTGTTTAGACTAGGTATGCTAAAAGGGTACTTCGATTTACGAAATCCATTCAATTTTAAATGACAATTCAACAGCGTATAAAAGTACATTTACATATACGATTTTAAATCGACTCGATTAACGAAATTCAGAAATACACCCTAATTGTTTTCACATACCTTTAATCATGATCTAAATGCCGATCAGCTGATATTTGCTGCAAAATATTTGTTTGCAATTTGAAAATAAAAAGAAGAATTACACCAATGGAAATGTTTTTGCAATGCTGATTGTTTGAAAATTTAAATAAAACACCTAAAATCACAAAAGTTCTAAGAAATAGGTTTTATTTTCCTTTGATCTTTCATGTTTGTATTTGGCAACCGTTAAAATTAAAGACAAACAACATGTGAAAACAGTTGCAAGTTTCAGTACATTAAGCGAGAGTTGTATTTTTTCGTTCAAAACCTGCGTTGCATCGCAGTAGTATCATAATTTCGATCATGATTTACGATGATTTAATTTTGTATGATAAATCATGGAAAAAGCATGATTAAGAAAATAAACCCAGTTCGTCTTCGGACGGCGGACAAGAAGGACGCGACCAAAAAGTTTAAAAAGTATACGCCCACGGGCTTAGGAATAGCATGAGTGTGACCATATGGTCACGCTAGCACAGCTCGGGTTAAGGAAATTATAAGCAAATCGAAATTTATAGTGTGCGCATAATCGAATTGGATATATTGATCTAAAAATGTCATTTCCATAGCGTATACGTCAAATATAATCCACTGGATTTGTGGATAGGAATAACGAAAGGTATACACCGTGGAATATATAAATATATATATATATATATATATATACGTAACAAAATGCGCAAATTTAATGAAACGTCATGTTTTCTTCCCAAAATTGAGTTGTTGCGAATATTACTAAATGTTTGTTTCATCCATAATAGAGTAATTTCTTCTTCAAATGTGTTATAACCCATATTAAAACAAAATTACGTTTTTATGAATTCATACAAATTTTATTGTAGTTTTATGAATATTAAATCTACTGAAATTTTATTACATTGTATAGTGGAAATAATTTATTTTTTTATAATAACTATGATTTTTTATTTTTTGTAAAAATCAAATTAATTTAAAAACCAAATAAATATTTATTTCTATACTAGAAATAAAATTGAAATTTAGACGAACTAAGATTTTTACATTAATCTACAATAACCGAAGGATGGCTTGAAATATTACGAACTTGTGTCATAAATAAAAAAATAATACATTTAGGGTGCATGTAACAAATGGAATATCTGTTAAATGAAGTTATTGAGAATTCTTTAAAGTACTTTTGAGGTGTCCACACATAAATTCAATTCTAATGATTATTAATAGCAAGGATGATGGGTAAAATGAATTAAAAAAACAATTACTTGAAAATAATGAAACGCGTGTGTTGACTAATGACTTTCTTTGGCCAAATTCCTTCTTAAACTACTTTATTGAAAGTGTATGAGTTCTTTGAATTTCAGAGAGGTTGTATACTAGCAATGAAGTTTTTATAGTAATATATTTGATTTCTATACTATTAAAACAAAAATGTATATATTTCAATGGACTGAAAATAATAAACCAAACAATATCAATTTAAAATAAATTGAAAGGAAACAATTCAAGTTTAAATAAAAATAAAGATTAAATACGTTTAATCATGTTCTTTTCACTGAACTTGTGTATAATTAAAATGGTATGTATTTTTATTGAACTCAGAAGAATAAACAGAAAAGTGATAAATAAACTTTGGAATACCTTGATTTCAGTTATATTTCATTCTTTTAAATCATACGAATTTAGACCGACATCATCCTGCCATTAAATACGCTTAGTTTAGATTACTCTTGTGTAATATAAATTTGAATTTTTTTGGATGATAAAATTACCGTTTATGTTATTATAGATCTTACTTCAATAAAATAAATATATTCGCTGTAATATCGAAACAGCTATTAAAGCGTAGTTTGATATATGTGCAGTCTAAATTCGTCGTATATGCTATTTCAAACAATTTATCATTTCAATAATTTTGTTTCGATTCGCATGTACATAGGCTTTGGCACACCATAGCATATTTATTAATTTCTGATCATTTTTCTCATCCATGGCAATATCTTCCGAAAGTTGTGGATTAAATCTGAAACAGCAAAGAAATGTAAAAAACACTTGATTGAAATAACTAAAAAATTAAATACCTGTAATATGGAACACCAATTGTACTACACCAAGCACGAGCACGATCGACGACTCTTCCATCCGAGGCTGTTGCTTGATCGACAAGCAAATTACCTATTTAAACAAATGCTTTATTACAACAACAACTTACAAATATTTATTTAATAAAAAGCATTACCGATTGTTGAAATTCCATATGCCAATTTTGCTGTATCCCAAATACTTTCTGGACGAAAAACATCAATATCTTTCAATTCAGTAACAGGTATTAAGCCTGTTCCAATTGAAACTACAACAGAAACCTAGGAGAAAAAGAAATAGTTGATGTATCAAAGAACAATAATTAGGGAGATGTTTCATTTGTTGTAAAAGAGAATTTGAAGATTCATTGCGATTCAACCCATATATTCAACAGTTTGGATGGATATTTTACTTTCTACAAAAATAATAGTTTATTTTTGTCGATGAACTTATAATATCAAAAAAATATTAAATTAAACTTAAATATAAACCATCGAATAGGCAAATTTTTACACACTTCCTCTATATACGACGCTAGTTCTCAAAAAGTGGTAAAACTTTTTAAATTTATAAAAGGAAAATCGAAGAAAATTTCAATTAATGGAAGATTATTAAAGTTGCTGGAACTGATCATTATTCTATGACTAATTAGAACTTCAATATAAGTTCAAATCTAGTTTAAAATTTTAATCGTCATTTGGTTCTATGGAGAGTTAAAGTCATATGCTAAATGTGTTTGACCTCGTCCAACTATATCGTTTGAATATTATTATATATACACATTAGGCCATATCTTACCGGTACAGCTTCATTTTCACGGCCAACACTACGTAAAGCCATATTATATTCATGTATTTCAGTCATGGCATCTAAGGTGGGATTGTTAGCTATTAAACCGCCATCAAGAAATCTTCCGAAAGCCCTATAATAAATAAATTATGAAATTCGATTAGAATTTGCTTAGCACATTGATTTTATAGAATCATACCTAAAATATGACGGAGCTGCACCTGTAGCACGAGCTGCCCTCCATACAAGTTGATCTTTGGGATCAGGTGGTGGAATGCGACGATTTGCTGTAATATTCAATTATTTATAAATATCCCAAAGGTGAAAACACAATATAACAAAATTAAAACTTACTTATGGGTGTTACTATACCCAAAATATCACTTGCAGATTGATAGCTGCGGAATAAATGAAGATCTACTGGTTTACGATCGGCCATTACACCGGTTACCATAACCTTAGGATGTTTGATATCGGTCATAACGGTAAATTCGCCTAAATTATCTTTTAAGATTGATTCGAAATTTTCACTTGGATAGGGACGGGATCCAACAAAACACTGTTCCTTCATTCGCAAATATAATCCCATACACTGGCGCATTGTTTTGCCACAACCAAGACCCAATGCCAATATACCTCCCGTACTAGTTCCAGCTATCCAATCGAACAAATGGACAATGGGTGTTTGGGAAATTTTCTCAATTTCCAATAGGATCTGTACAAGTACCAAGCCACGTATACCACCACCATCCAAACATAGTAGACGTCCGCGACCGTATGGTTTATCGCCTTTCTGATGTGAAATAGCCGAATGTAGGGAAAGATTTGAAGAAGTAGCATCGGGTGAACCACGCATGGAAGTAGCATCGCCTTCAATAGAATTCACATTATCCATACTACCCGTTGGAGATCCTAGAAACAAGTACACGTTTTGATTGAAATATATCATATTACAAAAAGAAGTGTGAAATTGCTTACCTTTTTTCGAATCGGCATTAACTTTAAACATTGCCAATAAAGCGTCCATAATGCTTTGTCCTTTTTCAACTTTTTCAGTATTAACCACAACTGGTGGCCTATAAAATAAAACATATATGAAAATAATTTATATATCTCAATAAACAAATGAGATCCTAATTACTCTTTCATGTCATTGAGGAAACCATTTGCAGCATTTGCCAACATTCCCACAGCTGACTGTCGGCTAGTGGAAGCCAACATATTTTCAATGTGTTCACGTTTTTCTACAGATTCAGGGGCTTCTGGCGGTATGCCATTAAATGTTCCATTGGGATGACAGCCGGGTGGACATTTACTTTTGGGATCAGTACATCTAAAAATATATTCATTTGTTAATATACATTTAGCTATTTTAACGAATATTGTGTTAAATTACCTTTTCGCTCCCACCGAATGTAAAATATATAGAATCTCATCAGTTTTACTTCCGGTTGCATCACTACCCACCATATGACGTGGTGTTACTCCATCTTTATTCTTTTTATTTATATCACAGCCAAACACCACTAAACACTGGACAATATTCACCAGTTTTTGCTCAATGGCAATGTGTAATGGTGTCTTTCCATCCTTGTCGACCACGTCGATTTCAGCATCATGAGCCAATAACGTAACTACACATTCAAAACGATTCCGGGCCACCATTACATGTAAGGCTGTTCGACCATCGAAATTGGTAGCATTGACATTACATCCTTGCATTATTAAAGCATGTAATGTCTCCCTTGATGAACACCAATGCAATGGACTGCCTCCGAATTTCATATCCTGGGTATATAGTTTATTTGCATTTTGCTTAAGAAATTCTGCAACGGAAGTTGGTGTGGATGTTTTATATAACTTGCTAATATTTTTCGCTTCAATATTAACATCGGCTCCCGCAAGCAATAGAGCTTTGACACATTCCGGTTTGTCCGAAAGGCAAGCCAAATGAAGTGGTGTATAGCCATCCGAATTGATGTGATTAAGATTTACTGTGCTCTTTTCAATAAGAATCTGGAAAAATAAGCGTAAGGAATTATTTTTGTTTCTTATTATTTTAATTGAATTTTAATTGATTTACATTTAAAATTTCTTTTGTTGTACTGGCGGCATAATGAAACACTGAATTGCTGTTGTTATCCAAATGCTCCATTTTACATAGCGGCAATAGAGCTTTGACCATTTCAATATTTCCGGTTTTAACTGCCAACTAAAAAGAACAATTAGTGAATTTTTCGAAGTGAAAAATGTTATAATACTTACTTGAAATGGTGACATATAATTGGTATGATCAGCATAGTCAATAAACTGCAATACTTTGGGATGACTAATATAGTCG
Organism: Musca vetustissima; assembly: GCF_032173495.1. Taxonomy (NCBI): domain Eukaryota; kingdom Metazoa; phylum Arthropoda; class Insecta; order Diptera; family Muscidae; genus Musca; species Musca vetustissima. The sequence continues at coordinate 158,454 of NW_026879600.1, read as the reverse complement.
ACTAAATTGAAATATGCCACCAAATGGGTTATAGACCATGATGGATTATCGGATAAAATGTCACATAATTTTTGTAGCCCATTGACATTATAAAACTGTGCGAAAAATTTGATAAATGTATTATTAGAAATATGTATGTACATAGGTAGTACAAAACGGTTGTAAGAGCATGAAAGGTAAAGAACCTAATGGTATGCGGCTTATTGTAAAGTTGTTCTTATATCCATACCATTAAATTCAATCAAATGCGAAATTTAGACTTACCTCTTTAACTATAGACACAAAGAGTGGTAAACGATGTAAAAAGGCATTAAATTTATCTTCAGCCTCTTGTTGCGATGGCGAACGAAATAAACTAAATGACGTAGTATTGGAATCGGTATGCGGTCTTTGTAATACTATTTCATATGTCTTCTTATCGTTTGAATTAAATGGTGGTGCATACAGTACCATGGCTTCATCGCGTGCCAAAATCTGTAGTAATCCCAGAGATTCACTTTTTATTTCTAATACTTTATTGGGCGGATAATCGGCACCCAGTAGTCGCTGTAAAGCTAAATATAAGAAAAAAAAAACAAAAGGCAACATAAATTAATTGGCCATTCTATGTGAAACGGAGAAAGAGAAAAAGAGAAGAGTCCTAGCCCTCCACCATAGGTGAAAATGTTGTACATAAAAATGTTGACGTATTTTAACACGTATTTCTATTGTGATTTACAGAAACCATAAACTAAGTATTTTTTTATCACTTTTCATAAATTTTGAAAAAATTCCAAACAAATCGTAGTCTAAAAATCAATTTGTTAAGCATATTGTTGAATAAAAATAAATAAATGTATAAACATGTATATTAAATTCGACATAATCTTCTTTGTTTGTAAACATATTCATTTATATTCTGTCAAAAGAAGATATCATTTTTCGCAATCCCAGGGCATTTTAAAAATTATAATCTATTGTCATATTTTTATATACTATGATGGAAGGTAGTATGTTTCTATAAATGAATATACATAAATATAATGAATATACATATATATATATATATATATACATAATATGCTTTCAAACTACTTATTTAAATTATTATTAATATTATTTTAAATACCAAAACCACTAGCGATCACACCGAAATTCATCCAGGACATTGTGAATAATTGTGATGATTATATTAATGATAATTGCTGCACTTTTTCATTCCAATTTACATATATGTATATGAACAAAACCAGATGGTATGCAAGTAACGAGTTAGTTCATGAGTAATTTGGTGAATGTTAGCTCTTAAGTCATCATTAAATCTAGTAATGAAATGGAAAAGATGATGATATTTAAAATATGTGGATTTTTTAAAAATATATGCATATACATATGAATATTGATTTTTAGGATTTTTATTTGTATATTTTTACAATATAGATGGTAATGTTATTTATAGTTCATGATCCAAATAATTGACACAAAATTATATGTATGAAATGCAAAATGAATCATTAAAGTTATTATAAAAAGCCATACTACGCAAACGACACTAGCACAAAATTTGATTTTTTGCTTGATGAAGTAACATAAATTCAGATATACAAGATTAAATTTCAAATTTACAATTCAGAAAAAAACTGTCCATACGGTCCCCCCATAATTCATACTCTATTACTGTTTTTTTTTTTTTTTTTTGTTTTTAAACAATCTTAATTTTTTACACTAATTGTCCAACATATTGACTTATTGGAAATGTTTCTATAATTACTTATTTATTTATTTTTGTAATAAAAATACCTTTAAACCCATATAAACATATTACATAGCTAAAAAACAAGCCTAAAAAAACGCAAATCTAAATCGGAAACTCAATAACAATTAAATGTTATTAAAAAAAAATAATGTTGTTTGGAACTAAATCGTTTGTTTATAAATAAAACATATTGTCTTGTTTCAAATGGCAATATTTCAAATGTCAAAATTGTTATTATTGTTTATCATAAAATGGACTTAGTACTTTTCACTAGACGATATCGAAAATGGATCAAATTATACGGTAAATAAGCCATATATTATAGAGATAAGTTTTACCACTACTACCGCTGCTGCCTACAAATAATAGGGAAGCCACAGTAATAGGGAAGCCACAGCTCTTATCAAAAAGAGCAACAATACGTCTACATAGCAATAGCAAACCCAACTTGTTAATGCTTCACTAAGAATAGCAATGGCGTGATGATGCTGCTGCTGTGTCCATTTAATATTCATTTTTCTAATTACTCGGTAGCAACGACACAACAAATAACCAAATGATGATTAAGCGCATTAATACATAGATAGAGTACAAGCAAGGCAAAGTCCATAGAACAATGCTAAGGGGTAGCCAATTATCTGGACAAATCAAAAATGCTTCAAACAATATTAAGACATATAAAAAATTGTTTGGATTGTAAAAAGTTTGTAGGAAAATTTGTATAATTTGGGGGATATGAAAGTCCCAAAAAGTCTTGATCGAATCGAATTTTCTAACCCGCGTAAACATTGACGGGTAAACATTTTCTTCGTAGAAATTTGCAGTCATTGTTCTAAGGTATTGAAATAAATGTTGTCTCAATCGGAAACTATATACGGTAGCTATATCTAAATCGGAAACGATTCCAACAAAACTTCGCATACATCAATCAGGATCTCTTTTAGTACTCTATGCAAAATTTGGTTTCAATCGGAGAAATATTGACATTATGGTGCTCCATTTGTATTAATTTAATCGGGCGAAACCATATATGGGTTCAGATTTTCTAAAGCTGAACCGATTTCAACAAAACTCTACGAAAGTCAACCTGTTGTAATTTCTATACGCTGTGAAAAATGTTTTCTCAATCAGACAAACGTTGACAGTATGGCGATCCATTCGCATACATCAATATGGACCTAATTCAGTACGCTGTACAAAATTATTTCTCAATCGGACAAATATTGGCAGTATGGTGCTCCATGAACATAAAATCGGATGAAACTATATATGAGAGCTATACCTAAATCTGAAACGATTTTCCAATCCAATTGTAATAGGATTCGTCATTGGGCCAAATAAGTGTCCTGTGCCAAATTTCATCTAAATCGGATGATAAATGTGAACTGTACTTTGCTCACAAAAATACATGTACGGACGAACGGACATGCATAAATCGACTCAGAAAGTGATTCTATGCATATTCTCAAAAGGAACCATGGGTCTATCCATATTCCTTTTGCCCGTTACAAACATAATACCCTGCTCACAATGTGTAGAAGGGTATACAAACAAGAGTTGTTCCAACAAAATTCGGAATGGCCGAACTTAACAACGTATTTACTTTTTGCTAGGTCCTTATTAGGTCTTTATAAACACTAAGTACTCTTGATTTTTTTAACTGTGTTTGTTTCATATGAAAATTTGAGTTAACTCTAGTTAAGTAAAAACGATCAGATTTTTTTTTCAGAGATAGGCATTTTTATTTTTTTCCATGGGAGACGTACCCGGTTATTTGAACCGGAAATTAGGGTACGGGTACCCGGTTATATCTCAAACCGTTTTGGAGATACGGTCATGTATTAAAAAATTATAGACAATTTGGCATTTCCAAAATTGTGCGATATGTGGCTGTATCTGTTGTGGATCAAAAGCTATGGACCTTAGAACCCTACAAAAACAATGAAATTCTGTTGCGTAGCCGTTTTGTATCTTTTGGACTATAATGGACCCATGTTCGACTTTTAGGGAGTTTTATCTCCAAAACGGTTTGAGATAACCCCATCATATCACTACTCAATGGAAAGGTAAAAATACCTACCTCTGGAAAAATTTTCTGATCGTTTTTACTAAACTAGAGTTCTTTCCGAAATTTTTGAAGTCTTACATATAAAATTTATTATTTTGCATTCCCAAAAATATATCGGTATATTTGCAGCTTGCCCTGTTCAACGTAAACCGCAAATGTTTGTTCGGATTATTTCCCACCATTACCGTTATCACATCTACCAATAATAACAATTACAGTCACGAATTATAAGTTTTTCTAAGTGTATCGTAGGCTAAAGGGAAACAACGAGATCACGAAACGAATCAATGACGTTACGTGCAATTTCATTTATAAAATAAAAAAATCCCCAACCAATCAATCTCTGTGGAATGCATGAACGTATCTGTCTGTCTGTTGTGGCTGACTAGAAAGTTTGTGCGTGTGTGCGTAGTATGTGTTGGCATGTGCAAAAAAAGAAAAAAATTGTATGACAAACGATTAAATGGATAATAACAACAATGCATAACAACGATGTAAAGAAATTATTGGAAAAATCTATAATTTATGATTAGTTTTTTTATTCGGTAGCATTTTATTAATTCACTGCTAACCATTAAACATTTTCAAGGCCTTGTCGGTGCGGTTTTATTCCGTTTTTTTGTTTTTTTTTATCGGTTTCTTTCGCAATCACTTCCTGTATTAGAACTTTAACTTCGTTGTCAATTTCACCACTTATATTTAGATTTTTTCTTTGTTAACTATTTTCAATAAATTAGAATAGTATTATCTTTCCGGGTGCATCAAAAAAATTTTTTCAGACGTCGCGTTTCAGTTTTTTTTGTTTGTTTTCTTCTTTTAAATCGTTTCGCGATTTGTCTAGAAACAATTTAAACAAGTACGTAATAAAACCGAAAAACTTATGTTACAGAAGAAAAAACATTTTTTTGTTTAGCCCGTATTTTGTTGTTGGTATCAATACCGGTATTTAAAATCAGCTGTTTTCAATAGTGGTTTTTACACAGTTGTATTATTACTACATGACTACAACTCTGTTGAATGATATGCTTACACGTAGTTCAATAAAAAACATATGGTCTGTTCCCGTACTGCAATAATCTACTAATTTTTGCTAATTTATTCGATATCATGAAGGAAAAATTGTTATCGTAGTAAAAAATGTACATTCTTGCAGGTTTTGGAACAGACCAATATTGTTCTAATAGCAAAACTAGTTAAAGTAAGGCGACCAGATTCTAAAAAAGGAAGATAGATGACAAAAAGAAAAAATGTATTTTTTTTATAAACATAAAACGTACATTTAGATTTACTTATAAATATATAAAATTCAGGGTGCGAAGAATGATTTAAATAAGCTCTTTCTCACGAATGCTCACGGCAAGAATTCGAATGTTTTCAATTTATCGAGAATAATAAAGTTACAATGAATGAACAAGCATTTGCAATCTCTCCCAAATATTCGCATTGTGCGAAAAATAAAATTAAACAATAAAATTTCGCTACAAGCGTCGTCGGTTCGTTCATTCGCGAGCATTTGTTGCTGATGAACATTCTTTTGAAAAAGCGGGATTTTACACTTATTGGGATTGGTATTGGTGTTGAGAGTTTTCTCTCTCTCATTAATATAGTTGAAAAACATTGCCACAGGTAGGAACAAAAAAGTACGAAAAGATACCTACATTTTTACTTCAAATGATAATAAATCATAATTATCGAGAAATATTGGCCAATATTTATACCCGTTATTTGGATAAATAATATATGTTATAATTTAAGCGTAAATGTATTCACGAATAATAAAAAATCTACTTTTTTTGGTAAGTTTTTGTCAATTTGTACCTTTTGTGAACAAAAAGTACGCTTGTTACAAAATTAAAAATAACGCAACTCTAATTACTCTCAATTTACCAATGAGAGAGAGAAAAACTCTCAACACCAATCCCAATAAGTGTAAAACCCTGCAAACTCAAAAGACAAATGCTCGCGAATGCTTGCGAGCACTGTTAAAAACAACAAGAAACAATAATAGCATAAAAAAACACACACGCAGAAAGTGTGTGGAATAACAAAACACATGTCCAACAACTATTGAGTTCACGAAAGTTTGTTGTTGTTCTTGTGGCTGTTTTGAGCATTCGCGACAATTCGGGAATGTTTGTTTTCATTCATGAGAAAATGTGAGAAAAATTTCCACCACCAAACGAAACGAACGATATTTTTTGTGTGCTCTCACTCGTTTGTTATGTGTGTGTGAACATTCAGTGGCGAATGCTCGTTTGGTAAAAAATTTATCGCCATAAATTCATTCGTAAAATGAGCACAAAACAAGAAGAAGTACCCTGATAAAATGAGTTAAAAAAGTAGTTAATTACGACTGGGAATATTTTTGGTTCCAAGCGAATAATCTTGGGATCTCTGTAGAAGAAGTAGACCTATGTCGACAATGTTCTCCAAGGACATTTTGCAACCAATAGGTCACAAGGAATAGTAAATTACAGCCACTTTTTAAAGCATATTTCCGTGGATTTCTTTATATTGGGCACACCTAAAAACATAGAACCCAAAATATCAAATTACAGCCCATTTGGTTTCAAAAAGTGTCAAAAAACCCTGAAAATTCAAAAAACAAAAATAATAATTAATAATTTTTTAGGAGGATAATTCAGTGGGAAAATGCCGTAAATGTGGGCACACCGTTTCTAAATTTTTCACTGAAATTTTATAATATTTATTTATTAATGTTTTATTTTACAAAAATAATTATTGATCGAGGTGACAGATAGAGGGCATATATTTTATAAATGACATTCAGTTAAAATAAATGATTGTCCTCTAAAAAAGAGGACGTATGGTAACCTTAAAGTATATTTACATATACGATTTTAAATCGTATTGATTAACTTAATCCAGAAATACACCCTCATTGTTTACACATACCTTTAATCATGATGTAAGGCTACGTTTAGACTACTAAATCCACCCGATCTCAAACGTCAATTCCAATGGATTTTATTTGACGTATACGCAATTGAATTAACATTTGAGATCGAGTGGATTTCGTAAATCTAAACGTACCTTAAGTGCCAATCAGCTGATGTTTGTTAGTATACATACAAAATTACACCTATGTCTGTTTTACACGGTAGATTGGATCCAGAAGAAGCCGTGTAAAAAAAAACATTGATCTTATACAAAAATGGTTGATTTGTTCCTAATCTCTAAAAGGTATTAAAATTAGTGAAAAACAAGAATTTTTAAGAACAAGAATTCATGTTTATTTTTTTAAATCAAATATATAATGCTTATTTTCACAAGCATAGTAATTAATGATAAAAAATATATACACTCTAATCATAAAAGTAATATAAATACAAAATATTTTTTGGCTTACCTTTTATCTTAATGCGTTAAAATTAAATTTAATGGAAAATAAAATTTGCCTGCAAAAAATTTCTTTACTATTCTATTTAAATCTTTAAGCTAGTGTTCGCAAACTATCGATACTATCGATGGCTTCAGACTTTTTTCTTTCATAAATACTTTTTTGTAATATGAACATACATCGCAAAAATTAAATTTGACAAAAAAAATTTTAAGTACGCAAGAATCTACTACTTTTTTCTACGATAACAAATTTTCCTTTATGGTATCGAAGAAAATAGTAAAATCGAGTAGATTCTTGCAGTACGGGAACAGACCAAAAATTTCAAATTGTGCTAAATGGAATAAAATCGTGTAAAATAAATTAAAAATATTCAATTTTCAAACCGTGTTATATCACAACCGTGTACAAAAAGACGGTGTAAAAACAGACTTATGTGTATTAATTTGCGCCGAAAATATTTGTTTGTAATTTGAAAATGAAAAAATATTGCAAAACTAGAAATGTTTTTGCAGAAATTAAAACCAGCTAAAACACTAAAAACTCAATAAATAACTTTTTGTTTTTCTTTGATTTTTCATTTTTGCATTTGGTAACAATGGTTTGATTAAGAAAATAAACCCTAATTCACCCATTAATCATGATTAAATGTTATACGTAAATCGGTTTATATTAAGATAATTCCAAATACTACTGTTTTTGCTTCAAGAAATAATGACGTATCCTTCAAGTATGCTACAAAATCCGTTACCATTCAAAATAGTTGCCTACCAAAAATATAACAGCTGATGAAAAATTGAGAAGTTTGTTTAATTTATAGCGAATATTATTATAAATTGAAACAACAAATATTTTTATGCATTTTTGATCTAATGGCGGGTAATTCCTATTAAAATTATGAATATATTTATAACAAATAACCGCTGGCAAATCAAATCAACTCGATCTCAAATGTCAATTTCAAAGCGTATACGTCAAATATAATCACTGGACATGATGCAATAATAAGGTGATGTATCAAAACAAAAACCTTTGTTTTTGTCTCGGTCATCTGTCAAATGTTTCCTTATCATATTTCACATGGTTGGCAACATTGCATATCGAATTCAAGCAGAAATTACGCAATTTGACAGTTAATCAAGACATCAGCTGCGCTAAATGGACTACCTATTTATTGTGCCATGCCACTGGATTTGTAAACAGGATTAACGTGACGTATACGCTATGGAATTGAAGTTTGAAATCGAGTGGATTTAGTACTTTAAATGCGTTCTTATAGATGGTTTTCTATAAAAAAAACTTGCTACTCATCTTTAAGAAGACTTCCAGATCCCCTTCCATATTAGTTATTTTGAAGATCTTAGCCACATTTTCCAACAAAAGTGGATGTTATTGGGGATTTCAAATAAAAAATTCTAGAGAATTTTCTCAGTAATTTTCCCATCTCATTTTTGTCAGAGCATAAAATATTATTAGAATTTGCTACTTGTTCTTCATATATAAAATATATATGTAATTTTTCGTCTCCTCCTGTAGATATGAAGAAAGAAACCTGGTGACAGATACAGACAGCGTGCTAAGGATCTGGGAGGAAGGAGGATCTGGTATCAAAAAGTATTAGCGTGAAGAGGATACCCCAGAACCAATAATAGATGACGGTATCCTGTGTCTCGTGCACAAGAAGGAGACAAGGCGATATGTGCCAATTATAGAAGAATAAGTCTGTGTGAACGACTGAAGCCAATTATTGGACCATACCAATGCGGCTTCAGACCTGGGAAATCCCCACGAAAAACATATCGACACATTCCACCTATTCGTCGAATATAAAGCTGCATCCGACAGCCCTATCCGTTCAGAGGTGTTTAAAGGCATAAGGGGTGTTTAAGGCCTTAAATAAAACAAAAGTCATCAGTTTTGAAATTCGGCGAAGGCCAACAGATGCTACTACGGTCTATGTAAGCAGTTTAGAACCAAGGCCACCTCCCGCCAGACCAAACTCACACTTTACAAGACGTTGATACTACCCGTGCTGTTATATGGATCGGAAACATGGGTACTTGCGCAAGCAGTCGGATGTTTAGTGGAGTGATATAGACAGTCCCTGGGACAATATCCCGAGCAAAAACCTAAGATAACTGATGAGGATTTGTGGCGAAATCCAAAACTGCAGTCTTCTCTGCCATTCCCGAAAGTAATCAATGTGACCATAACCCCCTTTAAAAATATAAAAATAAATTCTCCGAATTAAATGGGCCGATCTATGTTGATGGTGATTATCGTTGTCGAATAAACCATGAGTTGTACCATCTGTTCTCGGACATCGACATTGCCAAACGTATCGAGCCGCAGCGACTACGTTGGCTAAGTTAGAATGGATGAAGATGCCCTAGCTATAAAAGCGAACCGACTGAAAGTTCACGCAGAAGGGGAATGCCGCGAATAAAATGGAAAGATCAAGTGGGAAACAATATTGCCGAACATGGTCTTTTAAATTGAAAAAAAAAACTGCGCAAACGACCGACTCGCCCGGAAATTTTTTTAATCTCGGCTTATGGAACGAAAGTTCTGTCACAAGCCATCTAAGTAAGTAATTAGTGCATCTTTCTTTTTTCGATATTGTGGGCGTTCCAACGGTAAAAATGGAAACAAATTGTTTTCACGACATAGTAGATTTGCCGTCTAAATACAGGTCAAACATTATATATATTTGACTATAAAAATGTTATTGCATTATATTTAAAAACTTTATATTTAAAAGGTAGATTGTGGATTGGTTGTAATAAATTTATATTCATTTCAATCTTGGGTAACAATGAATGCAAAAATATATGGGTTCCTGTTTAGGAATAGCTCCCATTTAAGAGTACCGCCCCATTTGCGGTATTTTGAAGGTGCTAGCTTCATTTTCAACCGAAGCAGCTGTAATTTCGCTTACAGAGTTCTGAAAACTCTTTAGGCGAGGTAGTATACCTCCTCGCAGAAATATTTTTATTATGTGCCCAAATTACGAACTATTCCCCTGAAAAGGTCCTGTTTTTTATAGTGGTCCACTTTACCCGATTTTGAATTATTTTATTTAAAAATTATTTTCGGCTTAAATAATAAATACAAATTGAAACTCACTGATTGTAATTACAACCAAACGTACATTTTTGTTGTGGAAAATATAGAATAACTTTATATATAACAGATAACTTCTTTATATTTGAGAAAAGCGAATTGTTTGACTCTTGAGCTAAAAAATGTTCGAATCACAGATTTCTATAAGAGCTTAACTAAATTTCCAACATTGCAATTATGTATTCAAAATCATGTTAAATGTTTGTTTTCACTTATTAGGAATATCATATATCAAGGCAGCATTGTTATATTTCAAGCATTTTCATTCGACTCACCTTAATGTTCTTTTAAACGTTAGCATAACAACGTTATGTGATATTTCTGTTACGACGATGTGACCCATAAACCATTGACCCACAGAATATAAATAAATTAAGAAGAACACATAAATTAATGTCTAATATAATATTAACAAAAGAAACCAATTAAGAATTGCGGTTTCGCAGAAGATCAGCATATTTAACATATACAGATTTTTTTCACATTGTTTTGTATGTATGTTAAACTTTATAGTTTTTTAGCTGTTGATTTAAATTATATTTTAAATTAATTATTTTCTTTTTTTTTTGTATTTTAAAGAGAGTTGTTGATTTGAATTATATTTTAAATTAATTATTTTCAAAATTCATTATGCGTTTGTGCTGGACCACATTTTGGCTAATCGATAGATTAATGCCAGGTTAAGAATGTTGTATGTGAATTTTGTTTTAGTTTGCTCTTACTCGTGTTATAATAAGGTAAAAGCAAAGTGTCTGAAGTTTTTTTTTATTTACAAAAACTTAAATTGAAAATAAAATCAGTTTTCTGTGCGTCTAATTAACCAATCACAGCCTTTATTTGTTCACTCAGAAATATTTAAATGACAATTATCAACCAAATCTAGGCATTTTTCCACCCCGACGACGTATAACTTTTTTAATCCATTTATTTAATTTCCGTATGTTGGTATAGACTCCGGGATATTTTGGACGGGCGCAACCAATACCAAAGGACACAACACCATATTGAATTTGTCTGTGCACCAAGGGGCCACCAGAATCGCCTTGACACGCATCTTTCCCTGGTGTCGTGGCACAAAACATATAGCTTGTAATGGGTATATTATCTCGAGCATATTTTCGACGACACTGACGTCGATTGAGTTTTTGAATTGTAACGCCTCGTAAACGCATTGTCGCCGATCCACCTTCTTTCCGTGTTCCCCAGCCACTAACAAACAATCGTCGTGGTAATCGCCTACCTTGTCGTGCCAATATAACGGGTCTTACGAATTGGTTAAATGTAAAACGTCTATTAACACGGATCATGGCAATATCACGATTAGCTGTACGAGTATTGTAACCAGCATTCATAATAACCACACGGGCCCGTCTAATTTGTCCGCCCCTATTGTTATACGAAGAACCGACACGGACAGCAAAATTACCACCACCTTCAACACAGTGAGCTGCCGTTAAAATCCAATCAGCGCTAATAATGGATCCGCCACATATGAAATATCCCTTGTCGTAGAGGGCAACTTGCCATGGCACCTGTCTAATATTAGTGGGCTTGCCACCCACTATACGAGTTCCATTGACGTTGTAAATTTTTGGATCAAAATAATCCAAATCATCAATTCCGTCTTTGAACAAAGTTATATTCCGTAATTGTGCCGAACTGTTGTCGATGTTTAGAACGAATATAAAACTGACCAGAAGATGAAACCAGTATAGCCACATCTCGACGTTTTGATAATACAATTAAAAATGAATCAAAAGAACAGGGGTCATCTAGAATAGTTCTATTCAAAATGAATAGAACTCATGAATATCTAATGTATTCCGTATTATTCTAATGAAGTAACAGAAAATTATATTTGCAAATCTTTTTTTGGGATTTTAAGACATAAATAATATACAACGATACTCTTTTGTGTAACCAAAAATATATTTATGTAAATAAATAATATTGATGTTATAGTACGTTTACATTGTACCGGATTTTATTTAAACCAGTGGGTATAAATTGCCAATTCCATTGTATATACGTCAAATAAATCCGCATAAAGTAGATTATCCCGATAAAAAATTTGAAGATTGAACCATGGTTGTTACATCTTATATTTAAAAATTTTAGAGGCAATGAACTTTAAAATATTCATAAATTATTGGTCTGTTCCCGTACTGCAAGAATGTACGAGTTTTTACTATTTTTTCGATATCATAAAGGGAAGAAGTGTTATCGTAGTAAAAAATAGTAGATTCTTGCAGTACGGGAACAGACCATATATATTTATAATTATATTTAATAATATAATAGTACCGTTCCAGAACCTAAAAAGAATCTACTCATTTTACAACTTTTTACTCGAAAACCGTTCCTCAACACACAAAACTGGTAAAACATTGACTCAAATTTAAGAGAGCACAAAACAAAATGGCGTTCTCTGTTACGACTCCCTGTTAGGCGGCGCTAGAGGGGACCTTCCGGCTAGTTAGCGATCTCTGGGCTATGGTCCTCAACCCGTCCACATCTCTAGCCCATCAGGGCGAACACGAAAATAAAACTTTACTATTCAAACAAACAAACACATTACATTCAAACACAACACCTGCCTTGATAAGAGAGTATAGATGTTCTACTCTCACATTTTGCCCTCCCTACCATGGTTTCCAAACGTTCCAACGTATCAATATTATTGGAAACCCCGCAAACACACACACACTCACCTCATCACCTTCTTAGAATCCTCTCTAAAAGAACAATTAAAACATATTAGTTATGGTAACAAAATCAACCATATTACATTTATTCTTATAATATAAGCCTTAAAACTAAAAAACCTGTCTTGGATTCTTCAACCCCAGATCACTCAATATATCAATGAAACAAAAACAAATTCGATATTAAAATTTCCTCTTTGAAACGCTAGAGATTCTTTTAAATAACACTTTAAAAACTACTCATCAAGTCCCTATTATTCTATGGATTTAGTGACTAGGTGGTATTGCACTTTAAATATTCTTGTTCAAGTTTTGAACTTATTTTCTTTGAATTGGGCGCCATCTGTTACGACTCCCTGTTAGGCGGCGCTAGAGGGGACCTTCCGGCTAGTTAGCGGTCTCTGGGCTATGGTCCTCAACCCGTCCACATCTCTAGCCCATCAGGGCGAACACGAAAATGAAACTTTACTATTCAAACAAACAAACACACTACATTCAAACACAACACCTGCCTTGATAAGAGAGTATAGATGTTTTACTCTCACATGTTGCCCTCCCAACCATGGTTTCCAAACGTTCCAACGTATCAATTTTATTGGAAACCCCGCAAACACACACACACTCACCTCATCACCTTCTTAGAATCCTCTCTAAAAGAACAATTAAAACATATTAGTTATGGTAACAAAATCAACACATATTACATTTATTCTTATAATATAAGCCTTGAAACTAAAAAACCTGTCTTGGATTCTTCAACCCCCAGATCACTCAATATATCAATGAAACAAAAACAAATTCGATATTAAAATTTCCTCTTTGAAACGCTAGAGATTCTTTTTTAAATAACACTTTAAAAACTACTCATCAAGTCCCTATTATAAAGGAGCTCGTTTATAATGGTTGAATAGGCCAATCCGGCGTTAAAACTATATACGACGAATCCCTAGTCTTCCTTCAGAGAATTATATGACCTTTAAACACTTAAAAACAATCTGGAGTCAAATCACAAATCCTTACAAATTCAAATAAAAAGTTGACATACACAAGGACAACACAAGATACACTTAAATAATTTGTCTTATAATAATTATCAAGATTAACGAATTTTAAAAATATTTCTTTGGGAATCCCTTTAAGGCTAAAGGCATGGGTTTATTCCCAAATCATTGTAGGTATTAAAATTTATCGCTTTCTTATTTTTCTTTTGATATGCTTCCAGACAACCGCCTATCTTAGCTGAGTAGCACCGTTACCTCTGTTCCGGCCAAAAAATAAAGGAGGATTTAGATTACCATCGGCCACACAAAATTTGGTTTATGTTGCTGCTGGCAAAAACAGCTGAAAGGCCACACATCCACACACACAACACAAAAGGCTCGTTGGAGATCCAAAAAAAATAATCACTGACCTCCTCTTGGGAATACCGGAGGCCAGTAGCAGATTGGTGTTTTTCTGGGGAACGGTAACTTTTTTGATTCCACCGGTTAACAAAAGATATCATTAAATAAAAACGTTTACACATATATTGACTGTCGTTGTCTTTTTTTGGTATTTATTTGGATTTTTCTCAACAGTTTTGTGGTGCACTCAGACCTGTGACGGTTAATCCTAGACTGGAGCTATAATCTTGCTCCTACCCTTATTTATAGAGTCTACATTTTCCTCCATTTTCATAAATTTTCCAATAATTTTTAGGAAAATACATTTAATGGCGAATGTTGCACTAAAATTCAGGGTTGATAAAAACGTAGTAATAAGTACACTGAACACAGCCTTATTTTTTTTATTGATGTGGCTACACTGTTCGTTTCCTCAGTCTCTTCAGTCCGGGTTTCACATGCAGAGCGCGCGCGTCAAATAATTTATTGGTGATTTTTAATTTAAAAAAAATATATATTTTTGGCGGAGTCCACCAATCCCTTTTATTGGCCCAAACGAGTGGCTGTGTTTCAACCGTTGCAGGCGATACATTTTGAATAGCGCCGCCCTAGAAAAAAGGAGTCATTCATCCCACCCACGCAACATCTCTTTGAAAACTTTTTACTCAAGAAATATGGTCGAGTAAAAATGGTAAACAGGAATGCCTACTTCTGATTGGCTGTTATGTTAATTTTGAAGTATTGCCATCTAATTTTGGCATATTTACTAGATTTGCGTTCCCGAACTTTTCAAATTATTTTGTACTCTGAAAGCAATTTTGAAATGTTTCCTTTTACTAGATTTACTATTAAAAAAGTACACGAACAGACCAAATATACATATTTGCAACTGAACACATAATATGCGTACATTTCGAAGGAGGATATTTTTATTTAAATTTTGAAAGCTGAATACTGTCAAAGGCAAATTTATGAAAAAATTGGAAACATATGACTGCATGGAACTACCTTGTATGATATACGTACAACACGTGCTCGATATCCAATGTTACCAACAATGAGAAATATTATATGGAAAAATTTGACAGATGGTCGAGACAAAACAAAATTAAAGGAAAACAAAAATTATTTATAGAATTTTTTTTGATTTTAGTTGATTTTTTTACATTCCAAATGATCACAGCATTGGAAATAATTTCATTTTCCAATTGCAAACAAATATTTTTGGCGCAAATTAATAATTTTGTATATATTAACAAACATCAGCTGATCGGGTTATAGATCATGATTAAAGGTATGTGTAAACAATTAGGGTGTATTTCTGGATTTCGTTAATAGAGTTGATTTAAAATCGTATATGTAAAAGTACTTTTAATCTATGTGCACCGAGCGACGGATGAGAACAGATGCAATTTTTTTGGAATAAAAGGAGAATTTATAGCATAAGTATGGTGTGTTCGTGTGTTGTGTTGTAAATGACGGAAAATAGTGCCGATTTTAGGAAATAAATGACGCAACAACCCTAATACGGCATTTACATTATAACTTTTTACTGGGTTGACCTACTTTATGAGGGTTTATTTGGCATATATTCAAAGGAATTGAAAATTTAAACCCACTGGGTTAACCAAATCCGGTTAAATGTAAACGACCTTTTAATCCTAAATTTTCTGTTGTATGTAAATGAGCTTTTAGTGGTTAAGACTATACCTATGCCATGGTACAATTATTCAAGGTAGACCATGTGAATTCATAAATTAAAATGTATTCTAAATCCATTTGTTTAAAAATGAATTTTACAATATTGGTAAGAAGAAATTTATGATTTATGAATGAATCTAAACTATATTCTCAATTAGATTTTGAAAAGAAATCTTGACATTCCATTAATTTTTCACGTTTTCGGTAAAATATTATAATATATCAAATGAACAGAACAACTTGTTGAATTTCTTTTTATTTATTTTGACCACAAGTTAGAGGTGTATTTTTTCTTTGTAAGACCAATAATGCACAAATTAGTACGATAGCGGTGATGGCTAAACTCATATTCTCTTTTTTCTCTTTTAGTCAGCCTTTTTTGATGATTATTTCTCACTTATGCGGTGTACACACTAGCATTTTTGAATGGCACTCTTGCCCAAATTTTGCTTGTTTGATAGTGTGGCCTCACATGTTTGTCATTCATCAGGCAACCACAAAAATATTTATGGTTGTTGGACAGTCAGTAATCCATAAAATAGTTGACAGTCAAAAATGATAGTGTGTACACCGCTTTACGCTCTCGCACACTTTCTCTCAATTTAGTTCTGTTCAACACTGTTGTAGAAAAAAGATACCCAACCTTGTATAATTGTACCATGGGAGTTACCAAATCCTTACCATTTTCATAATTTTCATGGCATAATTTCCATTCATAATTGAAATACATATTTCTATAATTTTGATAGGAATTGCTTTCCATTAAGTAAAAATGCATAACACCAAGTGTTTTTTAATAAATAAATTTCATCAAACATTTGTTTTATTCATAAAACTGTTTTAATAAGTCTTAAACTTTTTATTCCACTTGCAATTCTTTATAAACATGATTTGTTTAAGTTATTATCAACATCATCTAAATTTTGGCATTTTACCACCCCAGCGTTTCACCACCCTTCTGATCCATTTATTCAAACGCCGAAGATTCGTATAAACACCAGGATATTTTGGACGCGCACAACCAATACCAAAGGACACAATGCCATATTGTATACGCCCTCGAACCAATGGTCCGCCAGAATCACCTTGACATGCATCCTTTTGCGGTCTTTTGGCACATATCATAAACTTCGTTATGGGTATTTGGTCTTTTGCATATTTTTGTCGACATGTTCGGCGGGACATTTTTCGCAATAGCACACCTCTTAAACGATTGGGCACCATTCCATTCTCCTTCGTTGTACCCCATCCACTGACAAACAATTGCTGGGGCAAACGTCTTCCATATCGTGCAATATGTACGGGGCTCACGTATTTGGTAATATGAAATTTTTTGTGTACCCGAATGAGAGCAATATCCCGATTAGCTGTATAACTATTATATCTGCCATGTACCAGAATAATGCGGGCTAATCGAATTTGTCCGCCACGATCAAGAAACGGTGATCCAGCCCGAACAGCGAATTTGCCACCATCCTCGGTGCAATGTGCCGCGGTCATTACCCAATCAGCGCTTATTATAGATCCACCACATATAAAATATCCATTATTGTAGAGAGCAACTTGCCACGGCGTCTGATGTATATTAATCGGTATGCCTCCAACTATCCGTGTGTTATTTCCTTTATTGTACAGTTTCGATTCAAGATTGTAAAACATTTCACTGGCATCTTCGTCTTCGAAAATGGTATTATTTTGCACTTGTCCATCTGCAAATCGGTGTAGAACAAACAGCGTACAGGTTAACACGTACGTACGTCTCCACATCTTGTTGGTGTGTGTAACATCTATAACCACGGTCAGTAACTTGAAGAATTCTAATCCGAAACTTTTGTTTTTTTTTTGCACATTTTCGGTATTTCCATTCATTCCGAATACTAAATAATTAAATATGATTAATGTTAACCCCCATATACATGCGAACACTCATGTGTATAGATAATTTTATTTTCCATCATGTAAACAGATGACACCGGATCATAACAGCTCCTGGTCTTAATTAATATTTCGTCTTAATTATGAAATGTTAACATAAAAAAGAAATTTAAATATTCTAAGAATTGATTAATTTTCTACTGTGTTGTTGTTGGTATGAAGTTCATTAGGTCAGTGTGGTTGTTGGTAGGAAATTCATTGGGTCAGACATGTCAGTTAATTTGGTATCTATTATTAAGTTGATTCATCAATCATTCAATCAAAAAAGTGAATTTATTTTAGCTTTCTTTCAGAAAACTGTTGTTTTTATTCTTCGATTTTTTTTAATCAATTGATAATGCCTATTTGGTGTAGGGAATACCATGAAATATTTGTTTCATCCATAACAAAGAACACGGCAAACGTAAACAATTAACATTTAGAATGCATAGTCTAAACGCGTCGTAAACCGATATAATTTCAAATACAAATCATGGTATAATAATTACAAGGTAGGGCACAGCTACCAACTGATTACAATTTTTTCAAGGTGGCTTGTTCCATCAAATCAAAATACATACATTGTGTATGTGTGTGTATTGTTTTGAATACAATGTCAATAAATTCAAAATAAATGGAAAT
Source organism: Musca vetustissima (assembly GCF_032173495.1). Taxonomy (NCBI): domain Eukaryota; kingdom Metazoa; phylum Arthropoda; class Insecta; order Diptera; family Muscidae; genus Musca; species Musca vetustissima. The sequence continues at coordinate 139,823 of NW_026879600.1, read as the reverse complement.
ATATTCAATTTTAATTGAAATTAAAATAAAGCTTTTAACACGTTCGTCTGGAAGTAATTACTTTGTTATGGATGAAACAAACACTTTATGGATTTTAGAAAGAAATCATAACCTTTCATTCATTTTTCGCGTTTTTAGTTTTGTGTAGAAAAAATGTCAAATAAACACAAACACTTGTTGCGTATATTTATTTTATTTTTGGCAGAAGAGGCCACACGTGCATAGTTGCTTTTTTGTTATTCACCTCAAGCTGCCCTACCTTGTAATTATTGTACCATGATACAAATCAAATTTAATAAACGTATTCTTCAAAATACTTTAACATTCAAATTAGTTGCTGCCAAATTAAAATCTAATTTTAATTAATAATGAAAATTGCTGTAATTTAAAACAACAAATGTTTTTAAATATTTTTGACGAATTTGGTCTGTTCCCGTACTGCAAGAATGTCATAGTTTTTACTATTTTTTCGATATTATAAAGGGAAATTTGTTATCGTAGTAAAAAGTAGTAGATACTTACAGTACGGGAACATACCAATTGAACATAAATCTTGAGAGCAATGTTCAGTTTTAGAAAATATATTTTGTTTAATTTATTAAAATATGCCAATTCAAATACATAAAATTTTATCGTATTTATTTGTCATATTATGCATTTAAAATTGATAGATGAATTCCATGGTAGAATTATAAAAGGTAACAGCAAATCCCAGCTGATTTGATTCCAACGTAATACTAGTGTCAATATGAATTTGACAAATTATGCTTTTAAAAATCACCCAACAGGAAAATTGGGAACGCATACAATTTGAAATTGTTCTTTATTAATGTGCTCCCGTATTCAATTTACTCAATCTGCCTGCTGGGAAAGTTTGAGGAAGCAAATCTTTCTTGAAGGAATTACTCGCTATTCCCAGCATTGGCATATGTGTTACACATATATATGACAATGGCTCAATTAAAGGAAAGATGTGGAAGCGATAGAAATATAAATTTGATAGATTTTCATTCATGTTTTTCAATTTTTATTTTGAGGATTCGAAAATATTCCATTTTCAAAATAAAAATAATTTGATGATAATTTGTTTGTTTGTTTACATTTTTCTGTCAAATGAGTTGACACTAGCATAACTTACAACAACAAATTTCCATGTGGTTGTTGTATCGTTTTTTGTACAACAACACTTGCTGTTACCTTTTATTATTATACCATGGATGAATTCCAAATTAAAAAGGTTGCCATCATCAAATTCTCAAATGAGACTACCTTCTGTAATTATGTCATGCTTTGCTTTTCATTTATATATTCATATAAGAAAGATGTCTTATGTGCGTATGTTCGCGTATAAGAAACAACATTCTTAAAAGTTTCTCATGGTAACAGATTGGACATTTCACCTGTAAGGAAGAAGGAACAAACAAAACAATTGTGTATGTGATAAATAAGACTTTGTTTAGAATCCATTTTTATTTGATAATAATTATTTTTAAACGACAGTTTTTCTTTGTTCTGCAATTTTATCCTTTTCCGTATCCTCTGTCATATTAGCTCTGTCTGTTTACTCGATATTTGGTAACAATTGTTACCAAATGTTGTCTGTTTACCCAAAAATCCAGTAAAAGAGAGTCAAGTGAGAGAGCAAGTTTGACAGTTCAACAACAACAAACTTACTGGAGTTTACTGAAAGAATTTTATGCAGTAAGATTTTGCAAACGCAGCCATTTTTGGATCAGCTGTTTTATGACCAAACACAAAAATTATTCAAAACATTTTTTTAATTTGCAAAGTACAATTTGAAGTTAATAGTAAGTTTACATTTAACCGGATTTCGTTAACCCAGAGGGTTTTAATTGTCAATTCCTTTGCATATACGTCAAATAAATCTTCATAAAGTAGGTTAACCCGGTAAAAAGTTCTAATGTACAAGGAGTTTAAGTTGTTTAAAAATTACAAAAAATGGAAGAAAATTCGTAAGTAATGCAAAGTTTCATTAAATTAGAAACTAACTCCTGATATATTTTTAGGCAAGTTCCAGTTTATTTTATGTTTAATATTAAATACAATACAAATAATTGTGTTCGTCCTTTGTTTGTTGTTTATTTTGGCGCAAATCAAATGTTTTCTTGAATCAGCTGTTTATTTGCTAAATCTTACTAAATGTTGTCTGTTTACTTTTTATCGCAAAAGAGAGTAAAAAAGGATTACTTACTTACTTAGTAAAATTTAATGGAAAAGTAACCAGACACATCTATTGTGACTTCTCCACATTGATTCCTTTACAAGACTTTGAAATCTGTTTTTATCAAGAGGGAAACATTCTTATGTGATTGGCATGGTATTGGATTGATTGGTTGGCATGGATTGGTTGGTTTCTTTTATAAATTGACATTTCACACAAAGCCAACTTAACATGCCAGGCCTGAATCCTCGTATGACATACTCGTATGTGTTTCCCCCCTTACTCGGGGTTTATGCAGGCAACTTTAGTAAGTCTGTGTTTATACATGCAACTTTTTTAAGCAATTATACTGCTGCTCTCTACGATTCTTTTTTTGAATTTCTTCCCCCTTGTCACTTTTTATACCTCTCACTTCTAAGAACTCAACAGAGTTGATTACAAAAATTGCATGTATAAACCTAGACTAAGCAAAGTTGCTGAGTTCTTAGAAGAGAGTGGCATAAAAAGTGGCAAGGGGAAGAAAATCAAATAGAATCGAAGAAAGCAGCAGCAGGGTTACTTAAAAAAAGTTGCATGTGTAAACCCAGACTTATACCATGGTTTTGTGCACGTTTTTTAATCTAGAATTCTATTTTTCGTCTTATAAATTTAAAAAGTTTCACAAATTTTTGGTTACGGGAAGAAACTAATTATTATATTCTCAGGTTTTTATACTCTATATATTTTTAAAATATTTGTATCCTCCCTCATATTGTGACTTTTCTACATTGATTCCATTACACGACTTTGAAATCCGTTTTTATGAGGGAAACACATAAGAGGATTTCAGGATTGACATGTTACATTGTCTTCTTTTGTTGTAAAAGAATAAAGGAGAACGGCGTCCAAATTCATTTTTATTTTTTTTTCTCAGGTTTCTATTCTTTATATATTTTAAAATTTTTTGTTTATTAATACAACTGTCTTAAAGTATTCACATTTTTCTTACTCTAATATATTCGGCATTTGACCACCATGTCGCTGCACTACATCTTGAATCCATTGGCATTGTTTACGAACATCCACATATAAACCAGGTGCCCTCGGTTCCCTACAACCAATATCCAAGGTATATATACCATATAGTATGCCTTTATGGACAAGTGGACTTCCAGAATCGGCTTGACATGCGCCTGTTCCCGTAGCATTACCACAAATCATGTTTGTTGTAATAACAACGGCATTGCCGTAGATTTTGCGGCATACACTTCGTGGTATGGCAGTTACATCAACACCATACAAAAAGAATCCCGGTACATTATTTTCTTCAATACTTCCCCAGCCACTCATTAATAATTTCAGCGGAAATTTCGAATATTCGTTGGGCAAACTGAGTGGTAGTACATTAGACGACCATTGGAATGGGTAATTGACTCGCAACATTGATATGTCATTGTCCAGGGAACGAATATTGAAACGTCCATTTATCACAATTGTAGTAATCTGACGGATTTTGCCACCTTTTCTGCAATCTGTCGTACCATATCGGATTCCGAAATTTTCAATACCATATACACAATGTGCAGCTGTTACAATCCAATCTAAACTGATTATTGATGCGGCGCAAATGAAGTAATTGTTAGCGAATAAGGCAACGTGATAGGGAGCTTCTTCTATATTTAGAAATACACTGTCCAGCATTTGAGCTTCTTGACTTGCTTCGTCAAGCGAATTTGTATGTAGTATTTTATTTGCATTCAAATTTGTAGATTTATAAGTAGTGACATCGTCCAATGCACCGTTGCCACTTATATCTTCGTAATATTTTGTAATCATATTTTTTGCGTACGATTGCGTAGTTGATAGAACGACACAAATAAAAATGCTTATGTAATCCATGTTTATTTCACAAAGACAATTCTACAAATTTTCGTTGCTTTTAGCGGTAAATTCTTCGAAGATACTAAATAAAAATACTTAAAAGTTGACAAATTTTAGCAAAATAGAAATCGAATATCAAAACAAGAAATTTTGCAAACGCTAAGTTGTCTATCATAAAATCAAATTTAACCCATATCGAAATGGAATTTGATGGGCATATTTTACATAAATTAATAATAATATCTACTATACATACATATGTAGTTCGGGTAATCGGTGGCTATCACAATTATTCATATATTTTGTTGAAATTTAACTGTTAAAAATTTTAATAGTTATATTCAACACATGCTAATACGTTGTTAATAATACGCTTGTTTATGACATTTTTCACCCTACGTCGGACAGCTGATTTTAAGCATGCTATAATAAAGTTAATAGCAAGAGGTTGGAAGTTTCAAACAATAGATTGGCCCATATTACAATAGTACAATTTGTCTGTTTCCGTACTTTTTAATAGTAAAAGTGCGTTTAGATTTACGATATCCACTCGATCTCAAATGTTAAACGTCATTTACATTATAATCCACTTTATGAGGATTTATTTGGAATATAAACAATGGATTTTTTAATGGAATCCCACTGGGTTTACGGAATCCCGTACACTGTAAACATACTAGTAATGCGTATACGTCAAATATAATCCAGTGGATTTGTGAATAGGAAGAGCTCGTTTAGACTGCTGCACATTGTAAATCCACTCGATCTCAAATGTAAATCCATAGCGCATACGCCACCTTAATATTTGACTTACACGGCATTTACATTAGAACTTTTTACCGGGTTAACTTACTTTATGAGGATTTATTTGACATATATACAATGGAATTAACAATGTAAACCCACTGGGTTAACGAAATCCGGTACAATGTAAACGTACTATTATACGTACTGGGTTTTATTGGAAGTCGAGTGGATTTCGAGCACACTTTAATGTGGCGTATACGCTATGGAATTGACGTTTGAAATCGTGTGGATATAGTTGTCTAAAGGAGTTATAAATATGTAAAGGGGAAAATATCGAAATCGATCACAAAGTATATAATAATACGAAAAGTTCTGGGACGGAAAGCTACACAACAGCCAATCAGATGTTGGCATTCCTTTTTCCACTTTTTACTCCCCCAAATTTCTCAAATACAGATTCAAGCAAATTCTTAAATTTGGTTTCAAGTTTTGTGGGTTCAGGAACGGTTTTCAAGTAAAAGGTTAAAAAAAAACTTTGTAATGTAATATTTTCGAATCCTCAAAATAAAATTGAAAAACATGTATGATATCTATCAAATGCCAAAGTGGTACAACAGTAAATTGGTTTATACTTGTTTGATGAAAGAATTAAAAATAGAAAAAATCTTCAACATACAAGCAATACGTGAAAATAGTTGCAAATGTTGGTACATTGTGAGATAGTTGTATCTTTTCGAACAAAAACGCGTTGTATCTCATTAGTATTAGAGTTGTTCTATCTAGTTCAGTTAGCTGATCGCTCTTTTTAGTTCAACTCTTTTGACTGAACTAGTTCGGTCATCTAGTTCAGTAGTTCAAACGTTCGCAATGGAACTCTTTTATTCAGCTGTCATTTTACTTACGTTCAATCGGTCTTTTAAGTGAATCGTTCATTGGAACTAGTTCGTTCATGAACTGTACAACTCTAATTAGTTTCATGATTTCGATGATTTCAACTGTCAAAGTGTGTAATTTCTTAATGGATTCAATGTGCAACGTGACCCAACCATGTGAAATATTATATGGAAAATTTTGACAGGTCGAGACAAAAACAAAGTTTTTTTTGTTTTGATACATCACCTTATTGTAGCATCATGATTTAAAATAAATCCTGCCGCACGATGATTTAAATTTGTATGATAAATCATGGTAAATTCGGCGTGATTAGGAAAAAAACCCTGATTCTGCCTTTAATCATGATTAAATGTTATATTTAAATCCGCTTTAACTCCACCTTTTGAAAAATATTAAATTTATGTATCAAAGTTCTTGGTATAGTCACATGACATAATTACAGACGGTAGTCTCATTTGAGAATTTGATGACGGCAACTCTTTTTCATTGGGAATTCATATACCTATTTCAATTGCAATAAAATATAAAACTGCTTGTACATTAGAACTTTTAACCGGGTTAACCTACTTAATGAGGATTTATTTGACGTATATGCAAAGGAATTGACAATTGAAACCCACTGGGTTAACGAAATCCGGTTAAATGTAAACGTACTGTAAATTTCATAAAATTTGAAATAAATTAAACTAAACATATTTTCTAAAGCAGAACATTGCTCTCAAGATTTAACAATGTTTGTTACAACTTAAACTCCTTGTACATTAGAACTTTTTACCGGGTTAACCTACTTTATGAGGATTTATTTGACATATATGCAAAGGAAATGACAATTTAAACCCACTGGGTTAACGAAATCCGGTTAAGTGTAAACGTACTGTTATATTTACAATTTTATAACATATTTTTAGAGGCAGGGAACTTCAAAATATTTATAAATATTAGCTGTGTTCCCAAGCCTGCAATATAGTACTATATTGCACTAGTTTTGCAATTTTTGCTAGAAAAGCGTTTCCTTACGTCGAAAAGTAGGAAAAATTTAAGTTAAATTTAAGAGAGTTAAAACCAAAATGGCGTTCTCTTCTCCTATTTTCTGCAAGACCAATTTGGCCTAGCACGAAATAGTAAATGTAGTAAATTGTGAATTTGACATTTGATTACCAGAGATATACAGTCCGAAATAAAGCATATGAAAGTTAGCGCTTCAAAAAAAAAAAAAATGACACACGCACAGACACACACACATTTGCTTGAAAAAAAAAACTAATAGGAAATTTAAAAATGGACAAACTGATTTTTTATTATCTTTTGAAGGATAGCGAAGATGAATGACTGGCAGAAGATACAGATGAAGATACTATAGAATGAAGATGTGAAGATGAATGTGTGTACATTGGTCCAAAATATCTTGGGCTTAAGTCAATTTTAGGGGCATTTTTACAGTAAGTAGTCCTCGGTGAACTGATTACAGTGAATTTTATAGGGAAAAATGCATACTTCCCGCGATATGGGCCTTAAAAAGTACCCGATATAACCTTTTAATGATACCCATATTGCCTTGGTGGCAATAGAAAAAGGGTTGTTTCGAAAAGGTTGTTCCGAAATTTCAAGGCCAATATCTCGGGAAGTATGCATTTCCCCACATGAAATTTATATATCTGTGATCCGAGTGGAGCCCTTAAACTTGACTTGTTCCATATCTTGTTGTTCATGTTTGCTAAAACATTCCAATCAAAATATCTGCCAATTTCAATAGCATTAACGTTATGGGAGCGTCCAGCCATGTAAACCTTTCCGGACTCGGAGTCGTCGGAAACTCCACTTCCAAATTTTCGATAATGTTTTCCTCTAAATTATACAAATAAAAAAATAAACAATAAATATTAATATTATCAAAATCACGCAATGGACGCCGTTTAATTTTTTGTGCATTAGGTTTCTGTAGTCTTTTTTTGTCCTTAACAAATGAAATTTTTGATTTTGACGTTTCTTTATGTTTTAACTATTTTTCGTTCCTTTACTTTTTGCGCAAATCTTGTATGTGAGAGTAATTTTGGATAGTTCGCTCTTTTACTAGCTTTACTATCAAAACGTACGGGAACGAACCTGTTAATTATTTAGCACTGAACAAATAATATGCGTACATTTCGAAGAAGACATTTTCAATTAATTTTTGAAAGGTGAATACTGTCAAAGGCAAATTTATGAAAAAATCGGAAACGTATGACTGCATGAGGCTACCTTGTATAATTATGCGATGGATACCCCCCTACTTGAAATGAAAATATAGGGAAGTAGACCTTTATAGAGATTTCAGCAAATTGCGGTGCGGTCCATTGGTGGAAATAACAATAAGGATGGTTCCTCATTAGCCGAAATATTTGTTCTAGACCCCATGTTTCTTTGGATCAAATCCGTTTCGGAGATGGGACCCAGAACCTAAAATAATCTACTCATTTTACATGTTTCGCAACTTTTTACTCGAAAACCGTTCCTCAACCCACAAAACTGGTAAAACATTGAATAAAATTTAAGAGAGCACAAAACAAAATGGCGTTCTCTTTGTAAACTTTTTACTCTAGAAATTTGGTCGAGTAAAAATGGTAAACAGGAATGCCTACTTCTGATTAGCTGTTATGTTGATTTTGAAGTATTGCCATCTAATTTTGGCATATTTACTAGATTTGCGTTCCCGAACTTTTCAAATTATTTTGTACAATGAGAGCAATTTTGAAATGTTTCCCTTTTACTAGATTTACTATTAAAAAAGTACTGGAACAGACCATATGGGCGCCAGAAAAAGCTTGTTAAAAATCACGTGTGAACATGTCATGAAGTTATCGAAGAACATTTTCGACTTGCTGTTTCTTATACGCCCATTTGTCGACCTGCATACCCCTAATGAAATGTCAAACAAAACAAACAACAACATTAGTAAGCCAATCAGAATTCTGTCAATGTGAGAAAATCGGAAAAAATTGGGAGTTGCGACGATATCGTGCGGTCCATTTGTGGAAATAACAAGAATATATATATAAATAAACATTATATTTTTAGAAATATTCGGTAGATATTTAAATGCCGTTTATGGGACAAATGTGCGTAGCCATAGATGTGAGATTTTGACACAACGAAGTCTAGAAAACACCAAAAGTTCAAGTTACATACGTTGCAGAAAATAGATATATTTTGCAAATAAAACAAATAATTATTAATTCATTAAGTGTTGCTGCAGAATATCGGCAAGCGGAAACCGATTGTGAATGCATTTAAATGATAAATAGAATTTAGTGATTTGTGTAAAAAATTCGTATGGTGCTATCTTAAGTGGACACACAAACGTAAGTAGATGAATCTATTTTCTGGGATATATATATTTTTGGGGTAGGGGTGGGGGTTGAGTTAATGTCACTAATTAAAAAAAAACTGAGTTGAGAGGTCAATGATTACGAAATGGTTTCCCGTGTTTTTGTTTTCCTGTTAATTTCGGTGTTTAACTCCTGCCTGCCCGCCACCCCCACTATGTGGCGAACTTCTGATTCATCGCAGTGTGCGGTGCCGTAATTTAAATTTGCATTTAACATTAACCGATTATAGGTATGCATGTATGTAACACAACAATAATTTCACGCTGGCCTCCATTGATGTGTTAATAAATTGTTTGTGTTGTTGTCTAACTGCACCCTCCACCTCCTCCCTGGTCAAAAAAGAATGCATTGTTGTTGTTGTTTATTTTTCTTGTTAATCCACTTAGTTGTTGGGGTTATTTGAAATTAGAAAAAAATCTTCTCGTTGTTGTTTTTGGTTTTCTGTTTTGTAGCATCCATCCATTCGTATTTACTTGGCGCTTTCAATTCTGAGTGTGTAAAGGCAATTTATTCGTATTCCTTTGTCCGGCTGTTTTATTTTACAACTAATTGACGTGTAAATGTTGCACGTCTATGTTTGAAGGTCAAGTGCACATTTCCCACAGTGCTCCTCATGTAACAGATTTTTAATAATTTGCTTCGTTATAAATTTCCTTGAACGGAGAATTAAAAAGAAGATTTAAAAGAAAGTGAATTTTGGGGTTGATGGGAAATTTGGTACCAGGAAGGCACATATTTTAAGTAGTATAAAGTGATTTAATAAACTTTCCATATAATAGTTGTATATTTTCGTACTCAGCTATATCTGGAAATAGTAAATTGTATTCGCAAGACCTGTTCATAGGTTGTTAATAAGTTAATTAAAATAGGTTTGCTTTTCCGTTAAACCATGAGGACGTCAATAAAAGCTGAAAAATGGTGGGGAACCTATATTTTGGGGCTAGGACAAAACATGGAATTATATTGCAAATTTTCAGCATGGACGTTTTTCCCCGAAAAATGAGCTTCCTTATATAGGGGCTATACCAAAAGGTTGACTGCTGATGGAACTAGGATTTTGGCCGATATACTTCTGACAGAAACAAACTGCCAGAAGTATATCGTAGTCATCAACGGGGTTTCCAAGCTTTCCTCGGATTGCCCACTCTTGACTACTGTTCCCTCTGTTGCATATTTGCTTTGAAGCAGTGGTAGCCTATCGGCTGCCGCAGCCGTCTGCATGACAGATTCCGTCTTTGAGGGAATGGTATCACCAGTAGCCTCCGTCGGCATCCCGTGTTGACTAGAGGGGGAGACTTTAATGATCGTAGAATTAAAATCTTCCTCCTCGTCTCTCATGGGGGTGTCCCATATGCCAGTTGGGATACTTTCCTGACTTAGACGGAAGCGGTCATATTCCTCAATCAGGTTGCGTATAGATTCAGAGTGTTGGGTTGTTAAAAAAACTCTTTGTTGATGTCAACCAGGGTAGCGCTGAAATTGTTGTTAAAAAAAACTCTTTGTTGATGTCACCCAGGGTAGTGCTGAAATTTTCCCCACCCACATTCAAAATTGTTTTTGAGGAGCGTGTGCTGAAACTATTCGCGCTGAAAGAAGAGTCCGTGTCCGCGTCGAGTTCTTGTATCGATTGTTTGACCTTGGAGAATGAAAGACTGAGGTTGCCAAGGCAACCACAACTTCATCAGTCGTAGAAGATTTTTTTGTTTTTGAGGTTTTTTAAAAGTTTGCTAATATCCATAGCAGTTGGAGAAGTGGAGGACAAGTTGTCGACCATGGCGAGGACTTGGTAGCTAAACCTAATACTGATTGAGGCGCCCAGGTATCAACCAGGCTCCGTTAGAATATAGTCGGTACCCTGACTGCAAACCAAAAACACTGATAGGCACGGTCCGCGTAACACCTCAGCATTGGGGAGTCGTCCTTTAGGGCAGGAGACCAGATTTCTTTATTTAATTTAATTTTTTTATTTATTTAATAATTTTAGACACATTTTTTAATCTGGTTCCCATGTTAGCTGCTTCTATCGATGGCTGATGTTCTCATTTTGCAGTCTCCCAACCAGCATATGTTGTGTCCATGATATATATGGACTTAAAGAAGTGCAACATATCATGTTGACCATTGCCATTGCCAGAAAAAGAGTCTTGTTAAATGGCTGCACAATCCTTGATCCCAATTGGTCTAAAAATAAATCTAGTTTTTTGTTGCGATAACTCTTTCTATTTGACCTTCGTGACAGATGCTAGTCAAGTGGCTTATTGGATTCATAGGAAAACATTCTCTTGAATCAATTATGACGGTATTTTGGCAGGCTTGAATTTGTATCCATTGTGAAGCACTTACGTTGGCGTCTCCACACTGAAGCCGCATAAATTAACAAAAGCCTGCCTGCCGCTTTATAGAATATCACTAATTTTTTGTAGTTAATACAGCCAGACTACTTAGTATGATTCAAGCAATTATATTTCTAAAATTCTTTATACAAATTTAGTGGCTTTAATTTTCATTTTCTTTTTTTCTCGCTTTAATTTTTCATTTATCTGTAAGTAGTTATCTTGAGGTTTTTCTATATATGGTGACATTATGACAATGAAATAGAGTACATATTTATTTTTAATTATATTTATATATTGGTGTTATTATTTATTATTAACAGACCGATATATTAAAGAGCGATATCGTTCAGTACTACGTACATTTATTGCCTTTAATTTAGATTTTAATGGATATTACCCCATTGTGTTTTGTTTCCCTCAGTCCTTTTTTCTTTATAAAGGCCCCTTTTAATATAAATAAATTGCATATGTATAGCCCTGTGTGTTCTTGTATGCTGTTGATGCCACATGCCACACATAAGGTGAAACAAACAGATCCGGTAACTGTTACTTTCATTGTTGTCTCTGTCGATGATGGCAACTCTGTATCTTCCTTTTATTTTCTTTGTTTCATTCGTGAACGAACATACGCACACACACATACATACCCAAGTACGACTAGGAGAAAAATCTGAAGACGAAAAAATTCCGAATGGCAACATCAAAAGTTTTTTGTGTAGATTTATTTCGATAGAACATTTATCATATCCGTCCAAGTTGAGAAATTGGGAAATTGTGAAAAACGCTGCAAAAGCCAGTGAAAGAAAATAAAATAACAACAAATAAAATACAAAAGCAAAATGGATATTTTGTAGATGTGCCGATAAAAAGAAGTCGAAGTCTGTAATCATCTACAGAAAGTTTGGAGGATTTTTTAGTATTGGCCAGGTATCTGATCTGTGAAACGCACACACACACGTACAAGTGTGTCGTCGTCGTCGGTGTAGGGAACCAGCAGCAGGAGGAGTAGTGGAACGATGATGATGATGACGGCCAATCTAAATTTTGTTCTATTGAAAATAAATGACACAGATATTTGCCAACTGCAACAGGAGCAGAGAGACTTTGCGGCACTGAGTCGACTATTCACGGAGAACGCAGATGAAAATGTTATTTTGCAATTAAAACGCAAAGCGGACTATTGGAACAATAAGTCGACGCCAGTCGGTGACAACGAAGAGACGGAGATAAGTAAAAGAATTTGCTATCTGAAGTTACAATCGAATGCCAGCAGTGATGAATCGCCTGCAACAAATGTTGAGGGGGCAGCACGAACACCTTCGAAAAATACTAATGCAAATCAGGATGAATCGTCGACGGGGCAGAGGCCACCAATGGAAATTATAGTGAATTTATATCTACCAACTACGGAATCGGACGAAGTATGTGGCCAATCAAAGTCGACCCAAACCGATGACATGGCCTACTATGTCCATGAACAATTACGTAACATCCAAAAGGACACAGAACGCCTCATAGAAGAGGAACATAATTTGTTTGAGCAAAGTTTGGCGCCGGAAATAGACATCGAGGAAATTACGTTGCGCAAGACCCACAGCCATGAACGGTTGGGACTTACGGTTTGCTACAGCAACGGCGAAGAGTATGGAGAAAGTGGAGTGGACGGTGGTGCAGGAAGTGGTGGTAGTGGCAATGAAGTATATGGAGTAGGACCTAGTGTCACTGAAGTGTATATAAGTGACATACACGCTGATAGTGTCGCCGGTCGAGATGGCCGTCTGCGACAGGGTGACCAGATTCTGCAAATAAATGGCAAAGACATAACCACCCGAGAAGAAACGGAAACATTAATAGCGGAGAACAACAATGCCGTGACACTGTTAGTCAGTCGGTATTTGTATGGGGAAGATGATTTCAATGACCCATCTACGAATGAGGATGACGACGAGGTATTGGTTGTGGAGGATGATATAGATGATGACGATGAGGAGTATTACGATGAGAATAATATGACATATGTCAACTGTATGACCAGTAACGATTGCTGCCTTAACAATGTGGATGATTTCGACAAGGCTTTAATGTCCCAGGTGGAGCAACAACAGCAGCAGGAGCCAATCGGTGATGCGGTGATGGATACAACTGCCACTAACATGACTAAAGAAAAACCTAAAAACACCAAAATCGATAAGAAAGCCACTAGTGTTTCGAGACACAACAGCAACACAACAAATCTCACAGCCACTGCCACAACTGTAGTTTCAAATATGGACACTGCCACGAAATCTATATCGTCTTCGACGCGTAACGCAGCCGAAAACAAAACAAGTGATTATTATGAATCCGAACACATCTACGAAACTATTCCCGAAGATCCCGAATCCGAACCGTTTTACTGCTCGCCCTATGACAGCTCGGTGTATGTCACTGCCATAGCCTCATGTTCCTCCTCAACCGTGACCGATGCCTTGCAACATCAAATGCAACAACATAAGCAGCGTGTGGTCCAATGGTTGGGCATTAATCCCTCCCATGGTATTTGTCATACAGCACTGCCGCGGCACACGGTACGCAACACCAGTGGTGGTGGACGGAGTTTAAGAAGCCGCCATAAAATTAGTTCAATGGGTACAATGCGCAGCACATTGACCTCGCTTACTAATGGATCGTCGTTGGATGGAGGTATTGGTTCCGCAATGACATTACCAGCTTCTCAAGTTGATGATCAGGACAATTCGTCAAGTGCATACAATACCGGTGGCTCCAATAACAGTGTATCTCCCCATTCTGTAGTGTTGACCAGCAAACTTCGTGGCCCTGAAACTTACACTAATACAACAGGTGGTGGCGGAATATCATCGTTGGCTGGAACCTCATCTACAGATGATGTTCTGGCAATGCAACAAATATTAATGCAACAGCACAAGCTAGCCAGCCAACACAAGGTGTTGTCACCACAAGGAAAAAATAAAATAACAAGTCCAAAAAGTGCCAACAAACTTCCTTTGGTAGACCAAAACATTGGCATAAGTGGCAAACCCACTGGTGGTGGTGGTGTTGGCATTATGTATAATAACAATGACACAGTCAATATGCAACGAAGTACAATGATGCAACAGCATTTAATCAAACAAACACCATTGAACCTGGATAAGATGACTGCTGCTACTCCTCAGCAATTGTCATATTATCAACATCAATTGGCAGCGAATAGTAGTGATCAGGTGCACTGTCCTCAGTTTACGGCGCCCAATTTAAGTCAATACCACTTCGTTAGCAGTCAAGAGGTAAACAATTTATCGCTTAACAATAAGATACCAAAGTCTTCCCCCACAGTAGCTGAAACCACAACGGCTAATGGCAACGGCAATAATGTGAAAAAAGATGGCGAAGAAGAAGCCATGGTGTGGAAAGTCAAACGACGACCTGACGGCACACGTTATATAGTAAGGCGTCCGGCCAAAACTCGTGTCATCAAAGAACGTAACGTTCGCCTCAATGTGGAACGTTTGAGGGATGATGTTACAACGACAGAAGATGATACAATGTCTGAAATAAAGACGGGTCGTTATTGGACAAGAGAAGAGCGTAAGAAACACATTGAAAAGGCCAAAGAACGCCGCCAACAGCAACAGTTGCAATATCAGCAACAATTGCAACAGCAGCAACAACAAATGAATAAAACACAAGACGTCACAGCTACAGCACCAGAAAATCAAGCTCATTTCTTAAGCTTTTCCCGTCAAAAATATCGTCAACATTATCAGTTGCAATTTAATACGGCCCAAGCGGAAGCGGCGGCCCAAAAACATAAATCATCTCTTAATTATTCTTCACAACCTTCCAATATGTTGCATGAAGATAGTGCCACTGGTGTCGGTGGGGGTGGTGGTGTTGCTGCAACTGCAGCAGGCATAGAACAAACTGATCTTGTTACCACCAATATGTCAGCAACAGTGGCCGTAAATTCTGCAATATCTACAGATCGCAATAATCTTAATAGCAATATGATATCCGTCACAACTGTATAAATATCCATAATTCCTAACTATTTGTAATTATGATTTTTTTCTTTGTTTTTTTGGTTTATGTATATTATTTAGAGAGATAATATTATTTTATGTGAATATTAGGGTGGTGTAAAGGATCTCTGTGGAAGATTTATTATAATTTTTTAGAAAATTTCTGAGGATTATATTTCAAATTTTCACATAAAGGGATCTATTTTTTATTTTTACTTGATCCCTTTTCACTTGAATATATATATATAAATGTCAAGAATCGGTTCAAAATTAGTTTCATGTAAATCAGATGTCTAAGGTTTTTGCTGATAATTGCAGATGGCTACTCGTAAAGAATTATTCTGAGCTAAAAGGTGAATCTAAAATCCCACTTTTGCAAATATCGAAATTGTGTAGGATATCGTATAGACTCTCCCTGCTGGATAGAATAGTGAAACAAGAACAGTTTTGTGTCTGAACCTCTACCGAATAAAAATCATTTTATCCCCAATAATAACTTATATAAAGTGCAGATACTTTACTGAATTATTTCGATGTACCACCCTATTATTCTCCGAAAAGGTATCAAAAATCTAGAGTTAACTCAAATTTACCTGCTTAATCAACAGTATATACACAAATAAAATAAAAGTAATAATTTAGTAAACTCTTCATACCCTAATATGTGTATATGCAAAATATTTGCAACATGAACACAATATACGTAAAATCAGAATATGTGCCAAATTAAAAAATTGATTTTTTTCTATCACACGCATTTGAATTCCAAAAAAATATGAGAAAATTTTTGTTTATGTATATAGTTTTATATAACTTCACATATAACTAAAAAGCAGCTCAGCATACAGAATATTAATACCTAATACGCACAGTTGAAAATGCAAGACGAAAAAAAGAAAACAGAAACAATGTAGCAATGTCAAGTAGTTGGAATTTTTTTATTAGCTTTTAACCAAAAAAAACATGGAAAATATATAAATATATTATAAATCACTAATCAAATTATGTATTACGATTATTTCTAAGTTATATAAAATATAGATATATATACAAAATGTATACAGAATTTTCATAAAAAAACAACAGCAATTTGCCATCCGTTTCAAGTAGTTACAAAGCAATGATGTGAGTGAGAATTATTGGATGCAACAATTTATAGGATTTCGT
The DNA here is from genome assembly GCF_032173495.1 of Musca vetustissima. Taxonomy (NCBI): domain Eukaryota; kingdom Metazoa; phylum Arthropoda; class Insecta; order Diptera; family Muscidae; genus Musca; species Musca vetustissima. Next base: position 123,250 of record NW_026879600.1, on the reverse strand, counting down.
TTAAATCAAACAATTTTTATCAAATTCCAAATATAACAATTTCTAAATACTGTTATCCCTGTTAATGTAAACGTTTTTCTTTTTTGATTTTGTTTGGTAAGATGCAAATTGTTTTTCCTTTTCCATCTTTCAATTCTCCGTCATATTTTCTGCAATATGTAGTAACTTGTGATGTACACCTTAACTCTATGCCATGTTCCAAACTCGAAATAATTTCATTCCTTCCCATAACCATAACCATGTATACAGATAACAAACCAATGTATTTTTTATATCATTAAAAAATAATTAGAGCGTTTTTTTTTTTTTTAATGTGTGTTTAAATATTTAAGAATATTCTAATGTATAACGAAAATAAATTTTGTGAAAAGTAAACAATACAATGTATTTGTTCCAATATATATTAATATAAAAAGATAGTACTAATTGTGTTGAGCAAAAAACAAAAACAATAAACATATTTATTTCTTCATTTTATTATTCCTATATATGAAATATCAATTCGTTTGTTATAGTTTTTATTATTAATATAAAATAATACATTAAAAGTAAAACAATAAAAATACTAAATACCTATATATACACCAATAAAATTAATAATCATTCTTTTTTTTGCATAGAGGGAGGGGGCATTGAAAATTTTGATTTTTTGTTACAATGACTGTTACTGGCGAAATCGTTTATAACCGTCAAGGAATCGGAGATATTAATCGCTATACGTGATAGTCGTTATAAAAGATATCAAAGAAAAGGCTGAGCTTTCCTCGGGACTTTTGGATAACGTTAACACTAGAAAGACGGGAATTTTGTATATACCTATATTGCCTAAAATCGGTCAAAATGACCTCATTCGGAAAGAATTTTTATTGTGTAAAGAAATTTTTTTAACTATTTTTTTAATATTTTTTACATTATCTACAATCATACAAAACGTTGTTATTATTTGTTTTCGGTGGTAGGGCTCTCGAGTTTCCCCTTATAAAAAATAAGAGCGCGGACAAAATGTTCGAAAAAGAGGAAGTCTTTACTCTAAGAGTGATATCGACTGGAAATATAAAATTTATTTTTCCCGATTTGTGTGTTCGTTGTATTTCTAGAGTAGCAAAGGGGTTTCGATGTTGGTGTACTGATCTGGTCGTATAAGAACTTTACTTTATACAATAATAAAAGTAGTTTGATTATTTAATATTTCACAAAAGGTCAAAATGACCGCTTTTAGGCAATAAAGGTATAGCACATGTGAATACGGGGAATGAAAGAGGGGAGGAAGCAGCTAGTATGATTAATAAACGTAGTTCTATGTGGTACAAAAAGTCACCAAATTTTAAAAAGCTGGGTCATAATATACACAATTATTTTTGTACTTGAAATTGAAAAAGGGTCAAAATGACTGCCTTCGGCAATCTAGTGTTAAAAACGATGTTGTTATAAAGACATACAAATCTATTTTATTGTCTGAAAATAATTTGTGGAAAATATTATGTTTGAAAAGGGCGCACAAGACCTGGAGATAGAAGCAAGGACATGTTACTTTCCTCATCTTCCACGATTTCACTTAGAGTTACCAGTTATACTGTCTTAAATGAAAATCTAGTGTCAGAGAACGATGACCGAAGTTTATCAGCCCAACCATGAATACCAAATCCGTAAATAATTTCTCTTTTCATTTCCTTCTATCATGAACAAAAATCCGCAAAAAATCAATCCTTGAAGAAAAAATAGGTATCATGAACTCACAAAACTGGAAGTTGCAAAAAGCCTATTTTTTCAGTAATAAATAGGTAATTTATTATAAACACCAAATTTATTTAGAAATAAAATAATAAATATTCCATGGAAAACTAAATTGACCCAATTTTTGCTTGGTCAAAACTAATGCAAATTTTTAATTTTTTTTTCGACATCGTAACCATTATTTTTGATTACGGCTGCACACCTACGAGGAATTGAGTCTATAAAACACTCAATTTGATCCTTGGATATACTATTCCTCGCATCCTGAAGATTTGGGAAGAGGTTATTTTCGTTTCTGAATTTGTTTTGTTTTTTTGCTATCTTTGATACTCGAAACATTTTCCATAGGACGAAGATCTGATAATGGTGTTAGCCATTACAAATCCCTGATAAACACAAAATTTATTTTGAAATATCAAATATTCTATGGAAAACTAAATAGACCCAATTTTTGCTTGGTCAAAACTAAAGCAAATTTTTTATTTTTTCTTTTAAATAAGTATATTTGGCTAGTAATCGATTATTTTTGATTACGACAGCACACCTAGGAGGAATTGAATCTATAAGATGCTTGTTTCTTAATTTGTTTTGATTTTGCTATATTTTATACTCCAAAAATTTTTCCAAAGGACGGAAGATTGTATTTATCATTATAAATTCCTGATTTTTGACTTCTGCAAATATACTTTGATATGTTTCGGTGTATGTTTGAGGTTATTTTTAAGCTGAAACACCCAAACAAGCGGTATATTTTCTTCTGCGAAGGGAACCAGAGCGTTTTTCAACACATTTGTAGAAAAAATCTGGAGGGGAGGTGGCCTTGCGTTTGAGTTGTTTGCTCAGACCATAGTAGCATCGTTGGCCATCACAATCCTTCTCCGAATTCCAAAACTGATGTCATTCGTTTTATTTATGGTGGTAGGAAGGTATATAAAATCTCTGACTAACTCGAAGCTGTAGTTCTCAAGTTCCACAGTTGGTCCGAGTCTAGTGGACGTCTTGCGCGTTGAAACCATCAGCTTGGTCTTCTCGCCGTTTACTGCCAGACTCACTTTGGCAGACTCCTTCTCAATTTGTTCAAAGATGGCTGTTACCGCTCACAATGTTTGACCCATTATGTCGATGTCATCGGCGTAGGCGAGTAACATGTGTTGTTTGGTGTAAGAGTGTCATTTCTGTTCACTTTTGCCTCTCGTATGACCTTTTCCAGCAGGATGTTAAAAAGGTCACACTACAAACTATCACCTTGTCTGAATCCTCATTCGGTATTAAGGGGCTCCGAGAGGTCCTTTCCGACTTTAACTACTGATCTTGTGCATGTTAAAGTTATCCTGCAAAGCCGAATTAATTTTGCAGGAATGCCAAACGCAGACATGGCTTTATACACCTCTGAACGGATAAGTCTGTCGACGAATAGATGGAATGTGTCGATGTGTTTTTCGAGGGTTTTTTCCAGGATTTGGTGCTGAGTGAAAATCTGGTCAATGGTGGATTTGCCAGGTCTGAAGCAGCATTGGTATGGTCCAATAATGTCATTGACCATTGGCTTCAGTCGTTCACACAGCACACTGGATAGCACTTTATATGCGATGGGAAGGAGACTTATTCCTCTATAGTTGGCACATATCGTCTTGTCTCCTTTTTTGTGCACAGAACACAGGATGCTGAGGTTCTATTCATTGGGCATGCATTCTTCTAGCCAAATTGTACTAATCAGCTGGTGCATGCTCCTTACCAGCATCTGATAACCAGTCTTTAATAGTTGGGCTTGTAACCCATCGACACCTGCTGCTTTATTATTCTTCAGCCGATTGATTGCAATTCTGACTTCATCTTGGCTAGGTGGTTACACTCTATACCGTAATCTTTTATTGGTTCTGGGGTATTCACTTCACTGCTATTATTTGATACCAGAAGTTTTTCAAAATACTCCTTCCAGATCCTCAGCACGCTGTCTGTATCTGTCACCAGGGGGGTTACTCTGTATTGCGATGCGTAAGAAAAATTGTATCGCATCGCGTAATTGGTACTCTCTAATTCGTTTTCGTATCTCCTTTCGCATCTACTTTACGCAAATGTGGCATCACCACAATCTGTAATACGAAAACGCATGTCAAACTCGTTCGTTAAACGCAAATATCTTGCGTTAACAAAATAGCAAACGCAAATGAAGCAAAACATGTAAGTAAGCACAATTAAAGTTTTTATTTATATCTAAATTGATAATTATTTTGGGTGAAAGCCAAAAAAAGTTACAGTTTACGACTCAGCACCGTCAGTTCCAAACTTTAGTAGATTTTATGCTGCAACACAGCGATTTGGCAAGGGGCCAGTTGCAGAGTTCAAATGCGAAACGACGCGCCAAAAATTTGTAGAGAAAACTGGATGATGACCTTAATTCAGATGGACCTCCTGTAAGAGATGTCGCTGGTTGGAAAAAAGTAATATTTTATATATAAAATGTGAAACTATGTGTGCATATTTACAGGTTGGTGTTAATAACCACCTTGTCCAAGCAATTTCAAAGCAGTGGCCACTTTTATTGGAGTTGGAATTGCTGTGGATCTATTTGGAACGACGAGGTCATTAATAGCGTTTATTAAAAACATAAACGCATCTTTATTGAGACGAAAATTTTGTAAAAATTTATAAAAATTAAATATTTGAAAACGTTTGTCACATTATTCGTACTTCTATTTTCATACCCGTGTTCACTTAGGTAGAGTATATTTGATCGATCTCTTAAAATTTTTTTTTTAGTTGGTTCATCATTTTTGTTTTTTAAAAAAACACTCGTACCACATAAAAATATGTTTTTATTTACAATTTTTTGACGTTTCCTTTTGTCGTCCTTCGTTATTGTTTACTTTGTGGTGCCAGTGTTGCCCTATTTTCGATTTATTTTGCGAATGCGTTTGCGTGAACGATACAAAGTACCAAATTGCACTCTTAACGCATTTAGCTTTCGCATCGCACTGGCTTTCGCAACGCAATACAGAGTAACCCCCCAGGTTTTCTTCTTTATCTCTACAGGATGATGTACCTGCACCAAAGCCTTCGGTTTGGTGCTGCTAAATACCAAGTTTTTTGCTGCCGCGAAGTCAATAAAACTCATGCCGTTGTCTGATGTTTCTTTATGCAGGCTGAATTTTCCGTCGGTGGGGCCAAATATATTTTCCCTTCCGACTTTGGCATTAAAATCTCCTAGCAGAATTTTAATGTTATGGCCAGGGCAACGATCATATGCTGTTTCGTAAAATATGTCTTTGGTCTTTTCACCTTTATCTTCGGTCGGAGCATGGGCGCAAATGAGACTGATGTAGAAGAACTTCGCTTTTATACGGACTGTACCAATTCGCTCATCTACTGGATTGAATCTGGAGACGAGGTCTTTTATTCTCCTGTTAACCACAAATCCACAGCCAAATTCATGTCTCGTTTCATGGCAGCTATAATACAGGGCTTAATCATCTGATTTACTTGCGCTAGTCCCATTCCATCGCATTTCCTGTAAGGCAATAATATCGGCTTTGTACCTCTTGAGTACATCCGCCAAAGCGAACACTGCGCCTATTCTGTACAACGTGCGCACATTCCAAGTGCAGATTTGCAGATTGTGGTCCTTTATACGTTTGCGGGGGCCGTCAACATTAGGGGGGTTTGGTTTTCATTTTCTTTGCTTTTTCATAGTAGGAGGGGTTTTCCGAGAGTGGGCAACTAACCCGTCGCCTCAACCCATTTTTTTTATAGTTCTTATGGGTGAACTCGCGGCACATATTAGCTTACTATTTCATCGGGTGATGAAAATAGCTCCCCAGGTGGCACCGCGGGGAGGTCAGTGTCAACAATTGAGATGAAAGAGGGACCAAGATAAGCCTGGGGTTCATCCCCTACGCCACCCCAGTAGGAGGTATGGTATATGTAAATCTTAACAGATTTTCATGAAACTTCAGTACGCTATGCCAAAATTCGTGAAAGTCGAACGATATATAGGAGCTTTGGTGCATCATTTACATTAAATCGGACGAAAATATACAGTGGCTCCATCGCATAATCGGACAAAAGGAGTATTTACTAAAACCAGAATATTTTTGGAAGCAGGTAATTTGATGATAGATCATCTTAAAATACATTTCTATTGATAGTTTTCATTATATTAAGGTTCTGTTTACTGACGAAAGCATATTTAACTTGCACGGGTCAGAGGGAAAGATGTATGTGTGGCGTAAACCAAATATTGAATTTAATCATAAGAATACAAAAGCCACTGTTAAGCACGGAGGAGATTCTGTTATGGTTTGGGGCTGCATGTCGAGTGCGGGAGTAGGTAATTTGCATTTTATTGATGGTAAAATGGACGATTTTGTCTACCTCAACATTTTAAAACAAAATGTAAAGCAAAGTGCAGACAAATTGGGTATCGCGAACAACTTTGCCTTTTATAAAGACAACGATCCCAAGCACACATCAGGTGTTGCAAATTTTTGGTTGATCCATAACTGCCCAAAACTTATACAAACACCAGCACAGAGCCCAGACCTTAACGTAATTGAGCATCTTTGGGAAGAATTAGCTAGGAGAGTGTATGGAAAAAAATTTAACTCCTTAGTACAGCTTAAGGTGGCTTTACTGGAATCGTGGAACTCCATAGAGCCGGAGGTATGCCAGAATTTGGTCAAATTAATACCGAAGCGTTTACAGGCCGTTCTGGACAACAAAGGATATGCAACTAAATATTAATTTCTCGATTTTTTCATTTTTTAACATTGACACTTTGCTTTGTCCGATTTTGCGTTGAACACAATAAATTGAGTTAATTTTATTTTTCTGACGAAATTTACTGTTATCACTCGAAAAGTTGTTGTTTTTTGTAATGTTCAGAAATCTAAGTAAGTAATGTGGAAATAAAAGCGAAAAAACTACACATTTAGACAATTTTTTTGAAATGTATAGCATTATTATATCTGACAACCACTTGTCCGATTATTCGATGGAGCCACTGTATATGAGAGCTATATCCAAATCTGAATCGATTTTCACCAATTTCAATAGTGTTCGTCCTTAGGTCAAATAAATGAGCTTTAGCAAATTTCATCCAAATTGGATTGTAAATTCGATCTGTACTTTGTTTACAATAACATCAACAGACGGACGGGCATGTATAAATCGACTCAGAAAGTGATTTTATGCATATTCTCAAAAGGAACCATGAGTCTATACCTCCCGTATATCTCGATTCCTTTTGCCTGTTATAACCAGTAAGGAAAAGTCGGACGGGGCCGACTATATGCCACTTTGGGTATATTCAGCAGAGATGAATCCTAACAGACGTCGCATTTCTGAAGTACCATTAATATGTCATTCTGTAACCCATTCTTTATTTTTCATTTGGTCAGATATAGGATTGCTTATTAAAATGGGACAAAATTATGAAAATCAATTTTAAGCAAATATCAAACGAACACCCGATTTTCACAAAACTTAACACACATCATTATAGACTTAATTCATTACGCTATGCCAAATTTCGTGCAAATCGAAAGATATACATTGACTTTGGTGCACCATATGCATCAAATCGGAGGAAAATATATATGGGAGCTATATAAAAAATAAACCGATTTTCAGATAGATCTATTTCAATACACTATGCCGAATTTCGTGCAAATCGAAAGATATATAGGGACTTTGGTAATCCAATTATATTAAATCGGATGAAAATATATATGGGAGCTACCTTAAATCGGACGAAACTATATATGGGAGCTATATCTAAATCTGAACCGATTTTCTTGAAACTTGGCACACATCATTCTGGACCTAATTCAGTACTCTGTACTAAATTTCATGCAAATCGAAAGATATAGAGGGACTTTGGTGACCCATTTACCTTAAATCGGACGAAAATATATATGGGAGCTATATCTAAATCTGAACCGATTTTTCCCAATTTCAATAGGGTTCGTCCTTGGGCTAAATAAGTGACTTGTGCCAAATTTTATTCAAATCGGATTATAAATGCGACCTGTACTTTGTTTACAATTTAACATCTACAGACGGACGGACAGACGGACGGACGGACATGCATAAATCGACTCAGAAAGTGATTCTATGCATATTCTCAAAAGGAACCATGTGTCTATCTCGTTTCCTTTTGCCTGTTACAAACATATGCACAAAGACATAATACCCTGCACCACAGTGTGGTGAAGGGTATAAAAATATGCACAAAGACATAATACCTTGTACCACATTGTGGTGAAGGGTATAAAAATCATGTCCATTTGCGATGCCCATGCAGTGGATCTTGGTAAAGGTGTCTGTATTGAAGTATGTCGAGGATCAGATATGAACTGAGAGAATTAACATCCCACAAAAACTACCAAAGTAATGGAGCTTGGAGTTTTTTAATTGCCTTAATTTAACCCCAAATAACGAAAACGAATAAATAATGTTTCAAATTCAATGATAAAAATATTAAAAGAAAATAATCTTTAGCACATTCTGCGTTATTATGTAATTTTTCATAGGAATTTAATTTGTAGTAAATTTTATCATAACTACTGCACTCAACTTTTTTTAATCTAATATTAGTTTTTTGTTCATTTGTTCATTTATAGCTCGCAGTAGTGTGCAATACCTATCATTTGTCAATTACGGACAATATAAACACTGTGCTCAATCATCCGAATTATTGTGGAGATTTCAAACTGGTATTACATTTGAAAGTGTAGAGTGGAAGTGGTATCTGTAGTTGGACAATAATGCAGAGTGTTTCGAATGGAAGTAATGCCGCGGAATCAGTTGGCAGCAGTGGTCCAAGCGGTAGTAATAAACGACCCAAAAAAGGTATTTTAAAGACATCAAGCAGTTTTGATCGTACAGGTGCAAGGTGAGTTCCGTATATTTTTGTGAATGTAATTTTAATGAATATAGTAGTTTTCAAAGCAAATTGTATTAAGTACCAAAATATAATTTCCTCTTTTTCATTCCATCATGATAATTTCAAAATAATGTCTGTAACTATTTTCCCTTATCTTTAATGGCCATCAAAATGTAGTACAGATAACAAATTAGCAATAATATGTGATAATTTTGAATGGCAGCTAATCAAATAATGATATATTCTATATATATATATATATCATTTTTATTTTTACACGTCATTGTCTATTTTGATTTTGTTTACATAAATCTTCTGCAACTATTGTTTGTTTGTATTTCTTACATAGTAGCCGTAAAAGTGCTAAATTCGATGAACTCAACGTGCTGCAAACATTTCATCCAGCTGACAAAGATTATGGTCATATGAAAATCGATGAGCCAAAAACACCATACACCTACAGTGAACCCGATCCGGAACGTGATCAATTGGATGCAGAATTATTAGCTGAAAAGTATGATTTGTGTGATTATTGATGTTGTTGTTATTTGAATATTGTTTTTTGTTATTCAATTTTTAGATTACGCATTGCTGCCAATACTCAAACGCCTTCCTTTGATGATGAAGATGAACTATCAGATGAAGAATTTGAAGAGACGCCAGAAGAAAAAGGTATGTTTAGAGGAACAATTGTTATATCATTTTGACGTCACGAGAACACAAAACATGACCATCGTTATTTCGGCGTTTAAGTCTTATCACACTATTGAACAAAATCAATCAGAAGAGCAAATTCATCATAGGTCAAGTTTTTGAGTTATGTCGTGATGATTTTTTGCTGGTAACTTGAAATTTTACAAAAAAAAAAAAAACTTTATAACTTTGCGGCCATTGCAGGTTATTTTACATGTCTGCAATCTGCAGAATGAGGACCATGTGTGTAAAACATATTCTCCTTCTCATTTTTTATAATCTTCACCACACAGTGGTACAGGGTATTATGTCTTGGTGCATATGTTTGTAACAAGCAAAAGAAAACGAGATAGACACATGGATCCCTTTGAGAATACGCATAAAATCACTTTCTGAGTCCATTTATGCATGTCCGTCCGACTGTTGGCGTTAAATTGTAAACAAAGTACATTTATATACTTTGGATGAAATTTGGTAATGAACTGTTTGGCCCAAGGATGAACCCTATTGAAATTGGGGAAAATCGGTTCAGATTTAGATATAGCTTCCTTATATATTCTTGTCCGATTTTAATTAAATGGTGTACCAAAGTCCCTGTATATCTTTTGATTTGCACAAAATTTGGCACAGTGTACTGCATTAAGTGCATAATGATTTGTGTTGAGTTTCGCGAAACTCTGTTCAGATTTAGATATAACTACCATATATAGTTTTGTCCGATTTTATGAAAATGGTGCACCAAAGTACCTATATATCTTTCGATTTGCACGAAATTTGGCATATCATACAGAATAGAGTCTAGAATGATGTGTGTAACATTTCTTAAAAATCGGTTCAGATTTAAATATAGCTTCCATTCTATTTTCGTCCGATTTAATGTAAATGGTGCACCAATGCCCCTATATATCTTTCGATTTGCACGAAATTTGCATAGGGTACTGAATTGTGTGTAGAATGATGTGTGCTAAGTTTCGTGAAAATCGGTTCAGATTTAGATATAGCTTCCTTATATATTCTTGTCCGATTTTAATTAAATGGTGTACCAAAGTCCCTGTATATCTTTTGATTTGTACAAAATTTGGCACAGCGTACTGCATTAAGTGCATAATGATTTGTGTTGAGTTTCGCGAAACTCTGTTCAGATTTAGATATAACTACCATATATAGTTTTGTCCGATTTTATGAAAATGGTGCACCAAAGTACCTATATATCTTTCGATTTGCACGAAATTTGGCATATCATACAGAATAGAGTCTAGAATGATGTGTGTAACATTTCTTAAAAATCGGTTCAGATTTAAATATAGCTTCCATTCTATTTTCGTCCGATTTAATGTAAATGGTGCACCAATGCCCCTATATATCGTTCGATTTGCACGAAATTTGCATAGGGTACTGAATTGTGTGTAGAATGATGTGTGCTAAGTTTCGTGAAAATCGGTTCAGATTTAGATATAGCTCCCTTATATATTCTTGTCCGATTTTAGGTAAATGGTGTACCAAAGTCCCTGTATATCTTTTGATTTGCACAAAATTTGGCACAGCGTACTGCATTAAGTGCATAATGATTTGTGTTGAGTTTCGCGAAAATCTGTTCAGATTTAGATATAACTACCATATATAGTTTTGTCCGATTTTATGAAAATGGTGCACCAAAGTACCTATATATCATTCGATTTGCACGAAATTTGGCATAGCATACAGAATTGAGTCTAGAATGATGTGTGTAACATTTATTAAAAATCGGTTCAGATTTAAATATAGCTTCCACTCTATTTTCGTCCGATTTTATCTAAATGGTGCACCAAAGTACCTATATATCTTTCGATTTGCACGAAATTTGGCATAGCGTACAGAATTGAGTCTAGAATGATGTGTGTAACATTTCTTGAAAATCGGTTCAGATTTAAATATAGCTTCCATTCTATTTTCGTCCGATTTAATGTAAATGGTGCACCAAAGTTCCTATATATCTTTCGATTTGCACGAAATTTGGCATAGCGCACTGAATTGAGTCTAGAAAGATGTGTTTAACATTTCTTGAAAATCGGTTCAGGTTTAAATATAGCTTGAAAACTATTTTCATCCGATTTTAAGTAAATGATGCAGCAAACTCCCCTCATGTTTTTAATATTGACATGAAATTTAGAACAAACTATACAATTGAGCATAGAAGGACGTAATTAAATTTTGTAGAAGTTCAGATATAGACCATATATATTTCCGATCGAGTTCGTGTTAATAAATCGATTTTATCGTAATTTTGTCCCATTGTGACAAACGAATGACAATGACATGTTTATGGATTCAGTCAGTTCACATTTAGGTAAAGGTCATTTTAATGGCTCATCTGGTAGGATGTATCTGTTTAATATACACATAGTGGTGAAGGGTATCATATAGTCAGCCCCGTCCGACTTTTCTACTTTCCTTACTGGTTTTAAAAATGAATAAATTAGCTTCTATTAAAAAGTTACATTTATTCAGTTTGCTATTTTAGTTGCTTTAGTTTTGGCCACCAGTGTATATCAGGGATGGAAAATAAGAATGTGAAAAGGTACCAAAAAAGTACTTTTTTTAAATAAAAGATTACTTTTTTCAAAAAAATACAAAAAAAAAATACATTTTATTCAGTTTCATAAAGATCGATTTTCAAGATATCACTTAGTGTATCTTTCTGATGGTAATAATATGAGAATTATTGCTTCTTTCGATTGTATTTGAATATGTATGCTATAGACTAATTTTAGTTTCACTACCTCGGTCTCGAAAGCTAATATACCTCAAACTAACATGAATTTCAGTTTCAAAGTGCTCTTGAAATTATTGAAGTAATCAAGACTACTAGAAATGTCATCAATTTGCCTACCTCAAAATAAGTATGTTTGTCTGAGTATGTTTGTCCATATACAAAAATATGTTTGTCCATTTAAAACCAGTAAGGAAAGTAGTAAAGTCGGACGGGGCCGACTATATGATACCCTTCACCACTATGGGTATATTAAACAGGACTATTAACATGAAATTGGATGAAATAAAATATGTATTATTTATCTAATTGTGAATCTACCAAGATCTATCCATAAAGAATGAAAATCGACTTCAAACAAATATAAATAGGTCATCCGTTGGGCTATGTCTGTACTTCTAGAAAACGCAACTACGTAATTCAATGCTCAATTTTGTACGTAGTACAAAATTTGATGTCAATCTGACTAACTTGAGGAGTTTGATGTCCAATTTACTTCAAATCGGTCGAAAATATATATGGAAGCTCTATCCAAATATTAAACGATTTCAAACAAACTTGTCACAGGTTAGGTTATACTAATTTCAGAACGTTTTGTTCCTATTGGTTCCTTAGTACGTCAATTACTTAAAATCAATCTATAATAAAAGGGAGCTATATCTAAATCTGGACCGATTTTCACGAAACTTGGCAGACATCATTCTAGGCTCAATTAAGTACGTTATGCCAAATTTCGTGCAAATCGAAGGATATATAGGGACTTTGGTGCACCATTTACATGAAATCGGACGAAACTATATATGGGAGCTATATCTAAATCTTGACCTATTTTCACGAAACTTGGCAGACATCATTCTAGACTCAATTCAGTACGTTATGCCAAAATTCGTGCAAATCGAAAGATATTTAGCGACTTTGGTGGACCATTTACATCAAATCGGACGAAACTATAATGGGAGCTATATCTAAATCTGGACCGATTTTCTCCAATCTTGGCAGACATCACTCTAGGCTTAATTCAGTACGTTATGCCAAATTTCGTGCAAATCAAAAGATATATAGGGACTTTGGGCACCATTTACATGAAATCGGACGAAACTATATATGGGAGCTATATCTAAATCTGGACCGATTTTCACGAAACTTGGCAGACATCATTCGTCTGTACCAAATTTCGTGCAAATCTAAAGATATATAGGGACTTTGGGGCACCATTTACATGAAATCGGACGAAACTATATATGGGAGCTATATCTAAATCTGGGCCGATTTTCACGAAACTTGGCAGACATCATTCTAGACCTAAATGATTAGGCTGTACCAAATTTCGTGCAAATCGAAAGATATATAGGGACTTTGGGGCACCATTTACATGAAATCGGACGAAACTATATATGAGAGCTATATCTAAATCTGGACCGATTTTCTTCAAACTTGGCATACATCACTCTAGGCTTAATTCAGCACGTTATACCGAATTTCGTGCAAATCAAAAGATATATAGGGACTTTGGGGCACCATTTACATGAAATCGGACGAAACTATATATTGGAGCGATATCTAAATCCTTTTGCCTGTTACAAACATATGCACAAAGTCATAATACCCTGTACCACAGTGTGGTGAAGGGTATAATAAAAACGTTTGGATGGGCCGATATTATAAAATACCAGTAAGGAAAGTAGTAAAGTCGGACGGGGCCGACTATATGATACCCTTCACCACTATGGGTATATTAAACAGGACTATTAACATAAAATTGGATGAAAAAAAATATGTGATATTTATCTAAATGTTAATCTACCTAGATCTATCCAAAAAGTATGTCAATCGACTTCAAACAAATATAAATAGGTCATCCGTTGGGCTATGTCTGTACTTCTAGAAAACGAAACTACGTAATTCTATGCTTAATTTTGTACGTTGTGCAAAATTTGATGTCAATCTAACTAACATGAGGAGTTTGATGCCCAATTTACTTGAAATCGGGCGAAAATATATATGGAAGCTCTATCCAAATATTAAGCGATTTCAAACAAATTTGTCACAGGTTAGGTTATGTTAATTTCAGAACGTTTTGTTCCTATTCGTTCCTTAGTACGTCAATTACTTAAAATCAATCTATAATAAAAGGGAGTTATATCTAAATCTGGACCTATTTTCACGAAACTTGGCAGACATCATTCTAGACTCAATTCAGTACATTAAGCCAAATTTCGTGCAAATCGAAAGATATATAGCAACTTTTGTGCACCATTTACATGAAATAGGACGAAACTATATATGGGAGCTATATCTAAATCTGGACCGATTTTCTCGAAACTTGGTAGACATCATTCTAGGCTCAATTCAGTACGTTATGCCAAATTTCGTGCAAATCGAAAGATATATAGGGACTTTGGGGCACCATTTACATGAAATCGGACGAAACTATATATGGGAGCTATATCTAAATCTGGACCGATTTTCTCGAAACTCGGTAGACATCATTCTAGGCTCAATTCAGTACGTTATGCCAAATTTCGTGCAAATCGAAAGATATATAGGGGCTTTGGGGCACCATTTACATGAAATCGGACGAAACTATTATATATGGGAGCTATATCTAAATCTGGACCGATTTTCTCGAAACTTGGCAGACATCATTCTAGGCTCAAGTCAGTACGTTATGCCGAATTTCGTGCAAATCGAAAGATACATAGGGATTTTGGTGGACCATTTACATAAAATCGAAGGAAACTATATATGGGAGCTATATCTAAATTAGGACCGATTTTCTCGAAACTTGGCAGACATCACTCTAGGCTCAATTCAGTACGTTATGCCAAATTTCGTGCAAATCGAAGGATATATAGGGACTTTGGTGCACCATTTACATGAAATCGGGCGAAACTATATATGGGAGCTATATATAATCTGGACCGATATTCTCGAAACTTGGCAGACATCACTCTAGGCTTAATTCAATACGTTATGCCAAATTTCGTGCAAATCGAAAGATATATAGGGACTTTGGTGCACCATTTACATGAAATCGGACGAAACTATATATGGGAGCTATATCTAAATCTTGACCGATTTTCACGAAACTTGGCAGACATCATTCTAGACCTAAATGATTAGGCTGTACCAAATTTCGTGCAAATCGAAAGATATATAGGGACCGTTTACATTAAATCCGTTAAATATATATATATGGGAGCTATATCTAAATCTGAACCGATTTTTCCCAATTTCAATAGGGTTCGTCCTTGGGCCAAAAAAATGAGCTGTGCCAAATTTCATCCAATTCGGATCATAAATGCGACCTGTACTTTGCTCACAAAAATACATGGACAGACAGACGGACGGACGGACGGACGGACATGCATAAATCGACTTAGAAAGTGATTCTATGCATATTCTCAAAAGGAACCATGTGTCTATCTCGTTTCCTTTTGCCTGTTACAAACATATGCACAAAGACATAATACCCTGTACCACAGTGTCAGTGTTGCCAAAACTTGATTGAGAAAAAATGCTAGATTTTATTGAAAAATATGCTAAAAAGTGCTAAAAATTTTAGAAAAGTGCTAAAAATGAATTTAAAAAAATTGATAATTGTTTATAATGAGATCTATATTTCTTAAAATTTAAATTAATAGCTATGTTGTGAGGGTATTGTAAGTGTTTGTGCTTCAATAGTTTGTAACGAAATATTGGTCCTGGACTTACATTTTGGTATACGGATCGTTATATCCCGGATAGCTGAGTTGATATAGATGTATGTGACTATCCGTATGACCATTAATATTTGTAAAGGTCATAGCTGTGAAACAATTGTCACGATATTCTTCATATCCGGTTCTGGCCAGTGAAGACACTTATTGTGTTTGGCTGTTGAAGTCAACCAACGCATTTCATATTTGTTTCTGGTCTCTCTAGAGGTCACAAAATTGTACATGGGGAAAATGCTAATGAATAAGCATATTGAGCAAGTCAAATTGACCCAGACTTTTGTTTGAAAAAATACAAAATTTACATTACATGCTCTTCACATTTATTCTAGAAGAGCAGATTCTAGAAGGTGTGGAGCTTTACGTAAATATTTATAGGGGTCTATATATTGTAATAGCATTTTGTATTACCATTACCGCAGTAGATTATAGCTACAAAAGTTCCGGTTTTGTTGAAGTGCGACATCTATCGGTTTGAACGGATGATATTTACAGTATAAAATAAAACAAAAAAAGATTTTTTTTCTAAATGCACTTTTATATCCCGAACACCAATAAATACGGGAAATCTAATCAACGATAATGATCTGTCAGACATTCATAGTACCCATTGGATGTTTGTTATTGTTATCAGTCTAAGTATTGCTCTAGCCCCCATATAACGGTACCCCCAATATTCGGTATTTTGGGAATTTTGGACATATTTTCCAATCGAGCTGGCTGTAATTTATTATATAGTTAAAAAGTTCGGCGTTCACAACGTTGTTTACTTGTTATACTCTGATAATTATTACAACACCAGGAGGTGGATATTTCACCGACACGGAAATTAGTTTCGCAGAAAATTTAAGACTTGTGGTCAGGGATGGTCCGTGTGACGAATTTTTTGGTTTTCGACTGTCAAAAAGGTGTAAACGTCGAAAACGTCATATACCTGTATAAAATGTAATAAATGTAGTAAACGTCATTGATTTCAATATTATCAGCATATACAGTTATTTTCAAGAATACATATTATTTTTACATATATCTCACTATACCTTGCTAGAACTGGTAAAAATTACTAAATTTTTTTGAGAAGAAAATTTTGAAATTTTATATTAATTTGGGTTAAGCATGCGTAATATCCAGATTGATTAATGGAAATGGCTATTTTGTCAAAAACCTAATGGATTTGGGTAGGTTTCCGACGTTTCTGACGTATGTATTATACGTCGGAAATGTATGTCATTTACGTCACTGTTTCTGACAGGCCATCTCTGCTTGTGGTAGTTACGTAATGTATCATATGGATAGCCCTGTGCGACTATACTGCTCCGCTCACTAGAAAAAACATTGGAAAATCAAATCAACCATGTGAAACATACGGAAACTTCAATGTGAAATCGAGAAACTGCAATTTTTTTGGAATGATACTAAAATTTTTGAAAAAATCTTGGAACAAATTAAAAATGCTAAAAAAAGTGCTAGGTGCTAGATCAATCTTGTTGGTGCTAAACGAGTTTAAAAAGTGCTAAATCTAGCACTAAAAGTGCTAAATTGGCAACACTGCACAGTGTGGTGAAGGGTATAAAAATTGGAACTCATTAACTTAATTAATTTTTGTAATTTTAATCATAACTGGACAGTTATCATTCGTAAACCTGTTCATTTTTTCAAGAGAAATATTGCAATCACATCAATATCTTTATCTACATACTTTTGTCGGCCAAATCCATAACAAAACATTTTGAAAATTTATTTTTTTTGTTAAAATAATGTTTTTATTTGCCCCACTTCGTGCCCCACTTCGATAATATATATTCCAGAATATGTTTAGTATAAACATAGATCTGAGGGTCGCCAACATCGACTGATGGTTTTTATGGAAGGTGGAGTGAACATAAAATTTTAATATTCTTTTTGCAACGCCTACTTGATAAGAATAAAATACGATGTTCGTCTGTATAAATCTCGATAGATTCGCAATTTTTATAATAGAGCTTTGAAATTTTGCACATACATTGTGAAAAACTTCTAAGATTATAATTTCACTTTGATTGCATATTTCTGAGTTTATTTTTAACTTGTTTAGAATTAACCAATAAATAAATGTTAACCTTGAACTTAACATACTTTTTTCATTTCTGTTTTTAGCACGTCGCCTGGAATTTGAACGACGTCGCAAAGAGCATTACAAAGAATTTGAAGCCGTAAAATTAGCACGTAAACTAATCGAGGAAGAGGACGACGAAGATGATGACGATGATGGCGACAATGGAGGAGATGCAACAAAATCATCCCCAACAGGGGATGTAGCAAATGCTCAATCCGCAGATCAATTATCAAGTAACCAAAACAAATCAACGGCAGCAGATTCCCGGAAAATGGATGTGGATCAAACCGTGTCTTTGGGACATTAAAACCAAATTTATGATATTTATGTAAATGTATAATAATAATAAAAAATTAAAGCTATAAGCTAAGCAACATCATAACATTTTATGAACATTAACCCAAATTAATGCAAATATATTTAGCAAACATGGTTTTAATTGTATTAATATCGTTAAAACAAAACATAATACATAATAACAAGCAGACATAACATAACATATAACGAAATTCATAAATATATAAATGCATATTGTCACATACGGATATCATCATTAGTTCGCCAGAACCAACAACATTGCAATGAAAATGAAATGTTCATTCAGCAAACCCCATAAAACAAAAATAATTTAAACCAATCGATTGTTTTATTTTTTGCATTTACTTTTGTGAAATTCATGTATACAACCAATCAACCAACCACCGCAGCAAACCGATCGACCAGTCCCCAATCGAACTCATTTGCGCGTAATGTTCAAATTATTTCATATCTTAAGTGCCACATTGAAAATAATTTTATATAATTTTACACAAAATCGTTTTAAACTGAAATTGTTTATATACATATTTTTATTTTCGATTTCTTTGTACAATATTTAACTAATAATATTTCTCAAATCGTTATGCTTCCGAGCCACATGTAACACCAAGCTGGAACAAAAAAAAAAAAAAGTTAAAAATACAAGAGATTAAATAAATAATTTATATTTTGAAATTGGAAATGTGTAAAACAAAAAAGCACCTCTTATATTATTGACTGATTTTATTTAAAATTAAAGTAAAAGGAAGAAAGAAAACAAACAGACAGAAAGTGAGAATAACAATAATTTGCCAATATGTTGTAATGTTGTAATTTCACTTTTATTGCATATTCCTGTGTTTATTATTTTTAACTTGTTTAGAACTAACGAACAAATAAATATGGAACTGTGAAATGAATACGAGATTTGCATAAAAACTATATGTTAATTATTAAAGGAAGCATCCAAAAATCAATATACAAATTGTTTTATTTTTCTTTAGTTCAAACTCGTGGTGAAATAAATAAATTTTTAAACCCAAAAATATGATTTATCATAGATCTTGTGGATCTTGAACAAATCCACGCCTTAATTGGGCTTTAAAAAAATCCACGCCTTAATTGGGCTTTAAAAAAATCCACGCCTTAATTGGGCTTTAAAAAAATCCACGCCTTATTTGGGCTTTAAAAAAATCCACGCCTTAATTGGGCTTTAAAAAAATTAACCCCTTAATTGGACTTTAAAAAAATAGACGCCTTAATTGGGCTTTAAAAAAATACACGCCTTAATTGGGCTTTAAAAAAATTCACCCCTTAATTGGGCTTTAAAAAAATACACGCCTTAATTGGGCTTTAAAAAAAATACACACCTTAATTGAGCTTTAAAAAAATCCACGCCTAAAGTTCGTATTAAAAAATATTCTTCAATAAATCACGGTTTATAGTGGACCTGGAAAAATATTTTTAGAAAATCTAAAATTTTCGGGTATCCTTAAAAAATATATTTTTTTAAGAAATCCACGCCATTTAGTGGTTCTTGAATATAATATAAATACATATTTAAAAACTCCACGTCTATAGTGTGGCTTATACAAATCCACTTAAAACATCTACCTATAGTGTGCCTTGAAAAATATTCTTAAAAAATCCACGCCTATAGAGGAGCATAAAAAGCTCCCTATAGTGGGCCTTGAAAAATATTCTTAAAAAATCCACGCCTATAGAGGAGCATAAAAAGCTCCCTATAGTGGGCCTTGAAAAAATATTCTTTTAGAAATCCACGCCTATAGTGGGCCTTGAAAAAATATTCTTTTAGAAATCCACGCCTATAGTGGGCCTTGAAAAAATATTCTTTTAGAAATCCACGCCTATAGTGGGCCTTGAAAAAATATTCTTTTAGAAATCCACGCCTATAGTGGGCCTTGAAAAAATACTAGTTGGAATGGGCCCATAAGTTCCAGTTAGTATGCAGGCATGGTTAGAGTATTAAGATGGAAGGGAGGATCTATATGATCTACAGAGAGAGGTCCAGATGTTTAAATGAGAGCCTCTTGAACATTATTGTCAAGCAGAATTGAGTCGTATTTACACCGATGCAGTTGGAGAAGTAATTCGAGAGTGCAGAGTGAAAATCATCGGAGAAAATCGATAGCAGGAGAAGAGTTGCAGAAATTTGGAATGTACTGTCATAGAAAGATCGGATTTAAATAAAACACATAGAATTTATACCGTGTTAACGGTGTTTTTTTTAATTTATTTATTTTTTTTGGTTTGCTATTTTTACAAAACTGTTTTACAATCATAAAAAGTTAGATACAATTAATAACAAAAAGAAAGCAGAGAATAAAAATATGTAATTCTTCAAAAAGGTGGGTGGGTTAATAATTAATCATTAGAACAACAATTATTTCAGTAGTTTTATTTATTTTTTTACAAATTATTTAAGTATTTTACTATTGTATTATATAAAAAAATAACAAAAATTAATAAGGTAGACTGTGTTGAATCAAAAAATATGTTTTTGTTGTTCCTCTCGCTCTCTGTCCCGTAAGGACGTTACGTTTAAAAGTTAATAATAAAATGAAAATAATATTAATTAAAACAAAATTCAAATATAACCGTGCTTTGGGATACTTTTGTCTGAATTGCATATAAAATCAAGGATATTCTTGTGACTTAATATGATCCGAGTCGAATGATCGCTTAAATCATTGGCAATATGAACAAAAGTTCATATTTGGTCTGATTAAAATCGTTGTTTTTTTTTTTCTTTTTTTTTTTGTTTGGTTTCGGACACCTTACACGGCTGAAAACGTTGAAAAGTTCGTTAATAAATTAATTGTTAGTTAAGATATTTATTTCGTTAATTATTGCTTTTATAACTTGAAACTACATTTGGAAGTAGTTTAACAATTGAGGGCTTATATTTAAAACAAATTCCTTTTATTGCTCATTCTACAAAACTTTTGCTGAGGAACATTTACATGCGTTTTGTGAATTTAACAAAGTTGGTTTTTTGTTATCGTCTATGGGACATAGGGTCCGCTTTATAGTTTCATTTTTAACATCGAAATTGTTGAGGAACACTTAACTCTATATTTATATATATTTTTTGTTTTTTTTTTTTTATTTTGTATATGAGATAACAGTATAAATATTGTAGAAAAATAAAAATTTCCATTTTTTTCTTGGGAGGATACAGATTTTCATATCCTTAAAAAAACAAACAAACCTGAGAGGAAATCATATAATTTTACAATAACATTTAGAGTGCCAGCATATACATTGTGCTTATATACTAATTTCTTATTATGTTGTTTTTTTTTTAATTTATCATATTGTTGTTGGGTTAGTATTTTACATTTCGTTATAACAATTTAACTATCTATAGAATTGTGTAATCATTTAGCCTGTTTTTGATGTTGTTGTTCTTGATGTTGCTTTGGGAGGGTTCCGTCATCTACAGCTACAAATTAGCAGCTTAATAGGTTACATGTTGGGTACCTGGTGGAACTTTATAGCTGGGGTAATGGTGACTCAGGGCATTCTTGGCAAAGAACGAGCTGTAATCCTGTAAAAGTCAAAAAGAGGGAGAGAGAGAAGGTTATTTAATTAAAATGTTATAAACTGATAAATTAGTTAGGAAATGACAAAATCGGTGCTCATAAAATTCTGCAATTTTGATAACAATACATAAAAAATTATAATCCCAATTTAGTATGTTGGTCTCTCGTATATGGTAGCCATATTTAAATCTCAACCGATAAAAAACAAGTGAAAAAGCGTTAAGCTCGGCCGGGCCGAACTTTGGATACCCTCCACCATAGGTATACTGACAGATACTTGAAATGAAAATTTAGGGAACCTACCAAAAAGTGAACCTATACCGATTCATGTAAACCGGTATAGCTTCAAACCGGTTTATGTAAACTATTATGTACTTCAAATAAAAATTTCAGCAATTTTTAATGAAACCCCCAAAGCGTGGACTGATACTAATAACGCAAGGTATAATATAAAATCCTCAAACTACTGCAATTTAGATGACAAAGTTAGATTAGTGTAGGAATTAGCGAATATTTGGGGTTATAATTATATGAGGTCTATACCTTGTTTTGTGTCTCAATGCTTTCCGTCAGGAGGTATAATTATATGGGAGAGATGCCTAAATGCTGCCCGATATATTTCATTATCGTCAGGTTCGAGTTTTTTTATCACGATTTCTTTAGAAAGCGGAATTATTACAAGTGATGGCTAAATCGTCTTAGAACTCCATAATTTGTAGGATAAAATAGACTATTTCGAACAACGATTATCCCCCATACTATGGAAATACCCCTAAAATGGGGCGAATATTAATAATTTTTGGTAAGAAGATTAGTTACCATATGCGACTACAAAATACCAAATTACCGCGAATTCGGTTGAAAAGCACGCTCAAGAACCCCAAAATACCGAAAATTGAGTGTGTCGGGGCTACCCGAAAAATGGGACTATATTTCTAATTTTTAGTGAAGAAATTTGGTACCCAATAAGAACCCATTGTACCAATTGTCAGGGAATTCGGTTTTAAAACGCGCTTAAACCCCTCAAAATACCGTAAATTGGGGGTACAGTTGTATGGGGGCTACCAGAAAAAGTGGACCGATATTTGTAGTGGAGACATTTGGTACCAAAAAAAAAATCAATGGGCCAAATTTATGCGAATTTGGTTAAAAAGCGCGCTCAAGAACCCGAAAATATCAAAAATTGGGCGGTAACCTTATATGGAGCTATATCCTAAACGTGGACTGATATAGCCCATCTTCGAACTTGACCTGCCTGCAGACAAAAGTCGACTCCATACAAAATTTTGGCGATCTATCTCAATTCTTTAAGAAGATAGTGTGATTACAACAGACTGACGGACAAGGCTAGATCGTCTTAGAATTTTACCCTGATCAAGAATATATTTACTGTATAGGATCGGGAATGAATATATCGATATGTTACAAACGGAATGACAAAATTAATATACCCTCCATACTATGGTAAAGGGTATAAAAACCAGAAAAAATTTCGGTATTTTTGGCCGAGCAAAACTTTTTGGATCCTCCACCAAATATCAAACCAAATAATCAAGGTCGGGAAAAGAAAAACTCAGGCGGAAAACTGGGCATTGAATATCCAAGTAACGAAACCACAAAAAAAAAAAACAAATTTCGAGGAAGAAAGAACGGGGGTTCTAAATTTTTTGAACCGGACATTCATACTTCATACCGAATATTGGGAGGTTATATCCAATTTACAATACCGAACATCATAGGATTGTTAGTAATGTACATATGTCACAATTGTGGCCTATAAAGCGACTAGGATAACATAGGCCAGCTTGACTCTCTGAAAACATTGAAATATGTCGATCGTCCTTAGCCCGACACTGTGTAACCAGATATGTAATAACAGACCTGAAAGACATACATAGTCTGATCAATTAAGGTTGCTGTGTAAAATGGCCAACACTACTGAAATTGCCAAGTATTGGTTAAAATTTATATAGCCAATTGGCTCATAATTTTGACCGAAGGTCCACTTCATATTCGGTATGTTGAAGGTCTTAGCCGAATGTTGCAACCTAGGTATCTGGGATTGCATGGTTCTTTTCATTTTCAGAGGATAAAAAAACAACCCCTGGCAGACAATTTACAATGGCAAAGGCCATATTAAGGTCTATTAATAAGATCATCCAGTGAGACCAGCTGGATGGATATCAGCTGCGCCTCAAATCTGCTGTTCAAATCCATTCTTGTGAATTGACTTCCATTATGAAAACGTAAAAAATCCATTTTTTGACATTAGACTTGAAAAACATCTGACTTTCGCTAGCTGGGTTACATTATTAATAGATCTAATGTTCCGACCAAATGTATATACTTTGAACGGTGAGTAGTTCGACACAGCATAGGGGAGACTGGGGCACCTTCGGCACTTTTTTTTTAGAGCTCTATATCTCAGTACATATTCAACATATATAACAACTATATGGCTGATTATTGTCCTCTGACACTTAATTATGAAAAATAGTACCAAAAAGATATATAAAAATAGTATTAGTTAAAAAATTTTACAGTTTTGTAAAAAAAGTCAAATTCGCCGAATGTGCCCCAACCCGGGGTAGCTTCGGCATTTGATGGGGCACATTCGGCACCATAGTCATAGCCGGGTAATTGTCATCGCTATCAGTCTGGTTGAAATTCTGATTATCTAAAGGCTCTATTTGGTTTTAATACGCCACACAATGTTTGAATTATAGGGCTTTATTTTCTAGCGGCGGACGTTTACATCTCAAGGTCGCACACACCATAAAAAATAGAGGTTTTCTATCGCATTTTCGTCAATATAAGCACGTTTGATCTTTTATATGCAATTTCGAGCCATATTAAAGGATTAGTTTTAAAGACAAACTCAAAAACATTTTAAGGAAATAATATTGCACAACCTGTATATGGCCGAATGTGCCCCAATTTAAAATGCCGAATGTGCCCCGAATGTACTTTTTATAGTTTTTTCATTTTTTTCGATCAGTTTTGTAAAAATATTATATTTTTAAATATTTCTATAATGATACACATCGTAGTTAACCACTTTTTAATAATATTGTCTTAAAAATTTAAAAAGTTTTATACACGAAATACTTACGAAATGGAATTGAAATATTACAGAAACATCTATAAAAATACAAAAACCTATGTATCTAAATAAGCTTATTAGCTAGAAATTTCAAACTTTGTGTAAGTTATTTATTTCGATATTCGATACCTATGTATCGAAACTAGTGATGTACGGTGAGAGCTTCATATCGAAAACGCGATTGCCGAAGGTGCCCCAGTCTCCCCTACTTTATGACTTTACTTGTTGCTATGTTTATGGTGTTAACCACATTCTTTTACCAAATTCTTATTAGTTTTTTCGTTTTTTATCCTTCACCACACTGTGGTACAGGGTATTGTGTCTTTGTACATATGTTTGTAACAGGCAAAAGAAAATGAGATTCCTTTCGATTCCTTTCGAGAATATGCATAGCACTGTGAATTTATGATTCTATTTGGAAGAAAATTGGTGCAGCTCATTTAATGGACCCAAGGACAAAACCCATTGAAAAAAAATTCCCATGCGAAAAATTCCCATTTTTTATCAGGTTTAGACAACATTTTTCATAGCGAGCTAAATTGAGTAAAGAATGGCATGTGTTAAGTTTTATTGAAATTGATTCAAATTTAGATATAGCTCCCATATATATTTTTCTCCGATTTCATATGAATGATGTACCAAAGCCCCTATATTTCTTTCGACTTATACGAAATTGTGCATTGCGTTTTAAATTAAGCCAAGAATTATGTGTCCTAAGTTTTACGTAAATGGCGCATCAAAGAGTTACTGTTTGTCCGATTGAGACGAAATTTTGCACAGCGATTTGAATTGGCTTTAGAGCGATGTATGTTAAGTTTTATTAAAATTGGGTCCGATTGTGTGTAAAAGGTGCACCAAAGACCCAAAGTTTGTGCAATTGCTACGATATATTACGTAGTGTAGCGAATTGGCGTCTGTTAGGTGTTTTATCAGCTCCGATTTTGATATAAATCTCAATTCAATATTTTTCCGATTGCACGACGTGCTGCAACATATGTTAAGTCAAAACAAGTAAAAAAGTCGTTAAGTTCAGCCGGGCGAACTGTTTCTACCCGCCATTATATGGGATGCGTTCAAAATTCCTTAAGTCGATCGGTACCTTTATATGGGGACAATGTTATGGTGTTATGTGATAGTAGGTTGTTAATGCATAAAAAAAGTGTTCCAAATTAAAAACACTCTACTTGGAAAACTTAAATGGGACTTTTTATACCCTCCACATAGTATGGAGGGTATATTAGAGTAACTTCGGGTAATGTGGACCACCAGTTTCTTTTTTTGATATTGTGGGCGTAACAACGGTAAAAAATAAAAACAAATTGTTTTCACAGCATGGTAGATTTGTTGGCTAATTATATTCCAGGTCAAAAATTATATATATTTGTCCATAAAAATGTTATTGCATTATATTTCAAAAAACTCTAAACTGCAAATAAAAATAACTTGGCGGTAATGTGGACCAGTATGTGTGGGTAATGAGGATCAGTAAGTTAAAGGTAGGTTGTGGATTAATTGTGATAAATTTCAATTTATTGCACTCTTGGGTAACAATGAATGCAAAAATATATGGGTCAATGTTTTGGAATAGCCCCCATTTAAGGGTACCACCCCATTTGCGGTATTTTGAAGGTCCTTGCTTCATTATCCATAGGCACCAATATCAAGTTTTCAATATTTTTCCTAGCATATTAAATGCGCCCTTGTTTCGAACTCGTCCTCATGAAAATGTCCCACTTTTTTATAGTGGTCCACATTATTTAAAAATAATTATCGGCTTCAAAAATGAATAATAATTTAAAAATAACCGAAAGTAATTACAGATAAACGTGTATTTTTGCTAAAGAAAACAAGAAAACCACATAACCTCTTTATATTCGAGAAATACAAAATGTTCAACTATTTTACAAAATCGTTCGACCATTGTGCTAAAAAATTTTCAAATCACACTTTTACAATCAGAGCTACATTTTCACCTACTAAATTTTCAACATTGCAATTATTTATTAAAAACCAAGTTTGATGTTTGTTTTCACTAACTAGGAAAACATCTATCAAGGCGGCATTGGCATATTTCAAACATTTTCTTTGATATGGGGGGTGATCCACATTTGACGCATGGTCCACATTACCAGAAGTTACTCTAATTTTGTCATTCCGTTTGCAACTCATCGAAATATTCATTTCTGACCCTATAAAATATATATATATTCTTGATCAATGTAAAATTCTAAGACAGTCGAGCCACGTCCGTCAGTCCGATCGTCTGTTGTAATCCCGCTATCTTCTGAAGGAATTGCATAGGTTTGTCTTTTGTCTGCAGGCAGGTCAAGTTCAAAGATGGGATATATCGGACTACGTTTAGGCATAGCTCCCATATAATCCTCAAATTTTCAGTATTTTGCTGTTCTTGAGCGCGTTTTTCAACCGAATTCGCTAACCATGTCCGTTGGCTGTTGTAATCACGCTATCTTCTGAAGGAATTGAGATAGGGTGTTTAAGTATTATTATATTAAATAGTATTATATATTAAGTATTATATATTAAAATAGTTATCTAATTTGTTTTGCGTTTTAAGTATAGTATTATATATTAAGTATTATATATTAAAATAGTTATCTAATTTGTTCTGTGTTTTGGGTTTGGACCGAACATGAAGACTCTGTCGTAATCATTTCATCTGCGGAGGATATCGATATAAAAAACTAGAACGTATGGTTCTATAATTAACCAAATATGAACTATTACCCGCATTTAGGCCTAGCGCCTGTGTGGGAGGTATCAGAAGAAGTGGACCGAACATGAAATAAATTTGTAAGACATAATAAGATGGGCAAAGTTTGGATGAAATAAAAATTTTCTGAAACAAATTTGGTCCAAAGAAACATGGGGTCTAAAACAAATATTTCGATGGGGTACATTTTAACCGTGTCAAAGTGTATACACCTCAACTAAAAATTTCTGAAATTTGTATTATAGTTTACATAATCGGTTTGTAGAAATGTCGGTATAGGTTCACTTTTTGGCAGTATATCTATGGTGGAGGGTATCCAAATTTTGGCCCGGCCGAACTTAACGCTTCTTTACTTGTTTACCCCTACGGTCAATAACCAAAAAATTATACGTAGATCAATAACCGTGGTACATTTGTACCCATCCAAAGATAGCTCTGTAATTCATTAAAAAATTGGACTTTCGTGAAGTTTTTTGTTTTAAATAAGTCTATACGGATCTGATCTAGATGTAGGAACTCAAAATTATATATACATTAAAATAATATATATTTAAATCCATGCTTAAATGATAATCTATATAAAACAATCATAGTAAATTCGTTATAGCTTTCGAATGGGTTAAGCTTTTTCAGTTATTTTTTATTGGGATCTTATTTAGGTGTTCCCCAACCCCTCTGATTTTTGTGGTCCTAGACACTTTTGGGGCCATCAGGGCGGCTCGTGGAAGTCAGAAACTACCTTGGTTATTCCTTGGTATACAGGGACGAAAACAATATGGAAAATATTTATATTTTTCTTCAAATATGTGTGAAAATACCCCAAGAATGATTCCTCAAAATTTGATCCAAATATCTCCATTATTAAAAATTTTATAGCATTTTTATTCAAAAAAAGGTACAAATGTACCCGGTTATTGACCGTATTGTTAATTTATTTTTTATTCACGAAGAATCCGATATGTCAAAGTATAGCAAATCCATTACAAACTTCTGTTAAAAATTATTAATAACGGAAAAAGGATCGGAACTTATATGTGGGGTTATATCACAATTTGGACCTATATATACACTACACAAATTTGTATGTAAGTCAGCCTTGCAGAACTTATTATACCCAATTACAGACCCATCGGTTGGAAAATGCGTCTAATGTTTTTAAAATACCGAATATGGGATACCGCAATCCAAAATAACAAATTCCAACCAATTAGGCAGAAACATGTGCACCAAACCACAAAAATACCCAAATATTTGGGGGTATTGTTATATGGGGACTACACCGAGACATGGGCCAATATTAATAATTGTTTTTATAATCTCTGTGGAAGTGAATTATTGAATTACATACACTTAGATTGGGGAAATACGGTTAAATATACAGAAAATATAGCGGGTCCACTTTATGAGGATTATGACAAAACATTAACCTGCATATATTGAAAATGTTCTGCAAATTAGTTGATTATTCACTTAGAATCCGAATTGTTATAGTTTAAACACTTCGGTGCGGCAAAAATCTTTAAAAACTTCCATAGAAGCTATATTGTCGAAAATAGAGTCGTTTTTTGTGGGCAATCCCATACCGTGGACCTATTTTGAAGAATTTCTGCATTTCTAAAGGTGAAGAAGGCCTTCTAAATAATGAACTTTGTATGGGGCTATGGCAAAACATGGACCTATATTAAACATTTTGTGTAAAGATTTTCCTTGACCGAACACCTGTTATGTTAAAATACAGCCACTTTGGCAGGAAAACCTGGCTAAAATGTTCAAAATACCGGGTACACGTCCCTTAAATCTTAAATAATATGAACTCTATCGTAATTGGAAGGACATTTTTAAATATTCAATGTCCGGCAATAATTGAGTATTACAATCCGACGATAATCGCTAGTTGCCTTCTTATCGTCTTAAAAATATCCATACATGTTGTTTTTCTACTTACGCGATTAACTTTCCTTGGCCTGCATACGGGTCCCAAGGCCAATTTACGACGTTCCTCATTTTCACGAGCAGCAGCTTCCTTGTATTCTGGTGGTGGCCACTTCAAGTCTCCACGCAATTTGCTGCCGCCTGAAATATCATCATCACCTTCAATTAGTTTTTAGCAAATGTCAGGCGATCGCATCGTGATATATATTTCGACTTACCCTGATAGCTTACGGCCGCCGGTTGAGATGTGTAGACTGGGGCGGGTGCCTGCGAAATTGGTGCCTCTTTGCGCAAAGTGATAATGCCGGGACTGGCACCACGTTGATCATGTTTCAAATTGTCCAATTGATCGCTGCCATGTGAGACATGTTGGATGGGATGAGGTTGTTGTTGTTGTTGCTGCTGTTGTTGTTGAGGCTGTGAATAAGAATTAAATTGTTGTTGATTGGGTTGTGCTACATATTGATTTTGATATGGAGTTTGATATTGATTGTTCAATGGAGCCTGTTGATAGCCAGGCTGTTGGGGTTGATAAGATGAAGCCTGGTATTGAGGCTGTTGTTGTTGTTGGGGGATTGGTTGATAAGACGAAGCCTGGTATTGAGGCTGTTGTTGTTGTTGTTGAGGAGGCATCTGATATTGAGCCTGTTGGGTTGGTGGCTTATAAGGTTGGGGTAAATGTTGCTCCTGTACCCAGTTGGTTGGTTGCTGATAGGGTTGTTGGGGTTGTTGATATTGATTGGCTACAGGTCCCTGGCCCTGGTATTGGGGCTGTGGGGAATATTGCCTTGGTTGTTGGTATTGTTGCTGTTGTACCAAAATTAAATATTTTCGATCGTTTGAGGGTGTTCGACAGTACATTGGGTGGGGGTGATTGGTGGTGTTCACATTCACGCATACATTGAAAATGATTGTGTTGGTGTTGTTATTGGAGGTGCACAGTTTTGGAAGATAGACAGACAAACAGAGTGATGGTGGTTGGTGGTGTTGTTGTTGTTGATGGTTGTGAGAAAAAATAAATAGAAAAGACAAAAAACCACATTAGTATGGTGTAGAAAAGGGGTGGAGGGTTGGGTTGTGTATGGAGGGATACTTGGTTTCAAGTTACTTCGAGTGGGGTTATTGATTATTAAAAATTAGTTATCTGCATAAGATCATTTGTTGTTGTTTTTGTTTTTACTTCAGCTTTAGATGTTGGTTAAAAATTAAGCTCGCTGTAATTGCTGTAAAATGTTATGAAGAAAATAAGAAGAAGAAGCAAATTTTGTTTGGTTTTGTCAATTATTAAAGCATTTTTATTATTAAATTAATTTCTAATTTTTCACTTAGCTACTATTTACAGTGGTTAGCAGAGTTGTATTATGCTATTACGTGCATGCAATATATATACACAAAAATATAGGTATATAACAAGAAAACAACAACAACAAAATACAAAAATTATTCAAAATACGAAGTTATGTGGAAAATATGGAAGAGGCCTGTACAAAAAAAACTAAGAAGAATCAGTTCTGGATCGATGTTGTTCTTAGACAAATTTTCCAATTATAGAAAAAATTCAGAATTTTTTATTTATGTTGGAGAAATTTCACTTCAAAATTATTTTTCTGTGGAACTTCTAAAGTTTAAATAAATTTGACAGATAAGAGTGAAAGGTACTAAGGTGTGGTACCATGTCCAGGAGGACTTATATTTTACAAATTGCATCAAAAGTTTTTAGTCTCGGAAATGCCGAACCTATGTAGGTAAAACCTTCAAAATTCCGAAAATGTGACGGTAACAATATATCTCGCTTTCAATATCAAACATCCTGGAAAATGAGGTTAGGACCTTCAAAATAGCTTCTATGGAAGCTGTGCCAAACTGGAGAAAATTGTATGCAAGGAGGGTTTTTATTATTATGGAAACCAAATTATTTAATTTTGAGTTTGAAATGCGACTAGTACCTGAAAAAAGTAAAAAAAAATGTTCGGCAGGGCCGAAATTTTTATACCTTGTACTATACCCTCAAATCGGATAAAATGTTTATATCTGTGCTGTACCACGGCTGATTATTGGGAAGAAAATTTGACACCCAATGAAATTGTATAGAGGCTTAGAAGGCCTTAAGGCCAGGATTTTTTTATAGACGCATAGGAGGCCATATGGCGTGAATTGTTTAAACAGTTTTCATAAAGGCTTAGATGGCCCAAAGGCGTGGAATATCAAAAGAATTTTTAAAGAGGCTTAGAAGACCTTAAGGGGTGGTTTAAAAAAAATAAAGAGGCTTGAAATGCCGCAACTGGTGAATTTTTTAAACAGGAGGCCATAAGGGGAGGATTTTTTAAAGAACTTTTTATGGAAAGCTTAGAAAGCCTAAAGGCGTGGAATATTAAAAGAACTTTTAATGAGGCTTAGAAGACATGGAGTTTTTAAAGAATTTTTATAGAGGCTTTGAAGCCTAGAAGGCGTGAATTTTTTAAATAATTTTAGTAGAATCTTAGAAGGCATAGGACGTGGATTTTTTAAACAGTTTTTATACAGCCTTACACGACTATTTGAGATTTTGTGAAAACATAGACCTATCCCAAAAAGATTTGGAAGAAGACCTTCCTTATATCTTCCAGAAGTTGAAGGTGGATTGCCTTGTATAAATTGTTTACCTATAGACTTAAGATTTTGTAATATCCCAAAATATTGGTCGTAAACCTATCCGCATACTATCAAGGAACAGGAAATTTTGCGTATAGGTTCGGCTCGGGCCTAAGACAAAAACTAAAATTTTTGATAATGAGCGGTTAATATTAAGGGTATGAAAGTCTTTGTTGAAAAACTTATTTAAAAATAGACCTCGAAAAAAAAATTTTTAAAAAATCTACGCCTTATGTGGACTTTGAAAAAAATCTTTAAAAGTTCTACGCCTTATATATGCCTCGAAAAAATTCTTTAAACAATCTACGTCTTATATAGACCTTGAGAAAAATTTATTTAAAAAATTTACGCCTTATATAGACCTCGAAAAAATACTTATATATACCTTGAACAAATTCTTTAAAAAAATCTACGCCATATATAGACCTCGAAGAAATTCTTTATATAAATCTACGCCATATATATCCTCGAAATTTTTTTTAAAACATCTACGCCATATATAGACCTCGAAGAAATTCTTTAAATAAATCTACGTCTTATATAGATCTCGAAAACATTCTTTAAAAAAAATTAGGGTCAGCCACGTCAGACAATTCCTACTTACATACTTAGGTCATCTATAGTAGGAAGAGCACTAAGAAAAGGCAATTTTTAAATTGGCCTTAATTACTACAAGCGTTGTATGGTTAAGACCATCAGATTGTTGATTGTTTTAAAATTTTATTAAGGTCCAATCGAATATTTACCAATTCCAACAATTAAAGGCTGTACTATTTTCAAAAAACACAGGCGGCAAAAATTTGCTAAAACTATTGCAAATATTAAAAGCTAGTCAATAGGTTTTGGAGATTTGTTGCTTTACAATTTTTTTTCTCCATAAAGCTTTACAAAAATGTTCAATATCGAAGATTTATAAAAATAAAAAAGTATCCACAATAAAAGATTTATCTTTCACTTAGCTGGCCGTCTACGTTCTCTA
This sequence comes from Musca vetustissima, assembly GCF_032173495.1. Lineage (NCBI taxonomy): Eukaryota > Metazoa > Arthropoda > Insecta > Diptera > Muscidae > Musca > Musca vetustissima. The sequence continues at coordinate 90,141 of NW_026879600.1, read as the reverse complement.
ACAAAGCAGTTTTTCACTAAAAAAAACCATCTACACATTTAAAGCTTTCATTATTCTTTTGAAGCTTTACTAAAAACCATCTACACATATACAGCTTTAGATAGCTTGGCAAGCATCTCATCCTTGGGACAAGAATACCTTAAGTTGTTGTTGTTCTTTTTTGTATTGTTGCTGATAGAATTCGTGTTGTCGTTGACGTTGTTCGTGATAGGATTCAAATTGTTTTTGATAGATAGGTTTGGCATTGGGGTGGTTGGCGGATGATCCATCATGCCTATATGGTGATTGTCTAAATTCCGGTCGTGGGGTTTGTGATCTACTATCGAGGTATTTAGCGCCAATCGGAGTTGCTTCACGATGTTCGAAAGGTTGTTGTGTCGAATAATGTTGTTGTTGTTGATGGGTTTGTAGATGGTTAGGTTTGTATTGGTCATATGGTGGTTGTTGTGTTTGTTGTTGGGGTTTTTTATCGGCTGCCATCCGACGCTGTGAATAAAATTTTGATATGTTCTATTTGGTTAGTTTTTTGTTGCTCGTTCGAAAAAAAACTACAATTCTAAAACGTTTATCCTGGACTGAAGATTCCCAAAAAAGTGTTAAAACAAAGCAATCAATTGAGCATAGAGCTACAGCCCGTCCAAAGAAATAATTGTATTTAGTAGAATATTAGTTACTTTAAATTTTTTCTTCAAACATGTTCGCCGGCATTGAGAAGCATTTCTATTTCTAAATATCTAAATAATCTGGAGATCTGCATCTGAAATTCGTTGTAAAATCCTATTCAAAACATAGATGTGCAATAAGTTTCAATGTTCTCCACCAAATTTCTTGCTAAGTTACGACCGAGCCAAACTTTTTATACTTCAAAAAAAAAAAAAAAAAAATTTAAAAAATCTAAGCTGTACACAGACCTAGATCTAAGATTTATTCAGACCTCAAAAAAAATCTTTAAAAAATCTACGCCTTATATAGACCTCGAAAAAAAAAATCCTTAAAATATCTACCCCTTATATAGACTTTAAAAAATTCTTTAAAAAATCTACGCCTTATATAGACCTCGAAAAAAAATTATATAGACTTTGAAAAAATTCTTTAAATAATCTACGCCTTATATAGACTTCCAAAAAAATTCTTAACAAAATCTACGCCTTATATATACCTCGAAAAAAATTCTTTAAAAAACCTGCGCCATATATAGACCTCGAAAAATATCTACGTCTTATATAGACCTCGAAAAAAAAATCTTTAAAAAATCTACCCTATTGAAAAAAATTTGTTAAAATATCTACCCCTTTGAAAAAAATTCTTTAAAAAATCTACTCCTTATATAGACCTCGAAAAAAATCCTTGAAAAATCTTGAAAAAATATATATATATAGACTTTGAAAAAAATTCTTTAAAAAATCTACGCCTTATATAGATTTCGAAAAAAAAAAATTCTTTAAACAAATCGACGCCTTATAAAGAACATCAGTCAGTACACTCCGTCTCGTTTTTATAGACCTTTGTTTTGAGCACCCCTTACCCTAAAGGCTTCACTAAAATAAACTTCTTTGTTTAGGCGCTAAAGCTTTAGCTATTACCCTGCTTTTGTTCAAAAGTTGGCAATCCCATACATATCAAACATTTGTATATTATTTCGTCTTACAACATGTTTGACTATAATATTTGTTCGCATCATACAAAGCTTTTGTTTCTTGCATCCTAAAGCTTGCCTAACTGTTGTCCTATAAATCGGCCTTTGCTTGGCCCTTTAAAGCTTTACTATGGCCAAAGCATTATTGCTTGCATAGCTGCTGCCTTGGAAGCGCTTTATCCCGTCCACTTCGACGAGAATACCTTAAGTTCATCTTTATATTGTTGCTGATAGAATTCATGTTGTTGTTGGCGTTGTTGGTGATAGGACTCAAATTGTTTTTGGTAAATAGGTTGAGCAGTGGCGGAGGTGGCGGCGGATTGTTCTCGTTGTTGTTCGTCGTAACCTAACCCAGCTGGTTTTGTATTAGCAAATTCTTCTTGTTTGGGATTTTGTGGTCTATCCGTGTAACACCAGTTGTCGCCGCCAGTGGGAGTCATCATATGATGACGTTCGGACGGTTGATAGTGGGTAGGTTGATGTTGCTGTTGGTGTTGTTGGGGTTGTGGGGTGTACGGATATTGGGGATGTTGTTGGTAGGTTGGCGGTTGCTCGTGTTGGTTTCTGTTGGTTGGCAGATATTGCTGTTGATAATATTGTGTCGGTTGCTGGCCATAGTTTGCCATTTGTTTTGGCGTTGGTTCTCCACGTTGTTGTTGTTGTTGATGTTGCTGCTGTTGCCATTCTGGTCGTACGTCAGCATCATGGCTCATTTGCATTGGCTCCTGCGATGGCAACCTACTGAATTGCTTGTCTATCAACACAATAGGTGCTTCGGGAGTTTGGGGTGGGAATGGCTCAAAGAGCTGCTCGCTGTCTTCCCCATGACAATTATTAGATGGCATATATGCAGGTGTATGGTTGTGGTAGTTGCTGTTATTAGTGTTGGTGGCATTAATGTAAGATGTTGGCTGTTGTTGTTGTGGTGGGGCTTGATTTGAATAATATGGGTGTTGTGGTGGTGCTTGTTCTTGGTGTTTTTGTTGTTGTTGTGGGGTATGGTAATGGACATTATTGTAAATTGGACCCTGGAAGTTAACAATATACATATATACACATATTTACAAGATAAACCATATGTACAGATGTCTGAAGTGTGATGTGATTCAATTGTTGTTGTATGATGGGATGGCAGAGTTATTAGTATGCAATTAGTGGTTGTGTAAGTGTGTAATTTTTATTATCAATATAAATATATACATGTAAATTTCTTATTTACATTTGAATGCGTGTGTGTGCATTGTATATGTCTAATAAATATTTAAATTGTTTTTGTATTTTTTTGTGCTTTTGTTTAGCAATTAAAATATCAATGCAATCAATAAATAATTAACTTTTATTGGTTCATATAAATGTTTTATAATTTTGATAAATGATATTATCAAAGCTTTTAAAGCATCCAAAACAAATGTGGTTCATAAAAATATAGATTTTTAGATAACAAGTATCGGTAAATCCGCTTTTGACAATTTGAAGTCTGTCTTGCAGAGGGTGTGTCCGATTAAGTACAAATTATTTATGTGGTTTGGATTTAAACATTGACATTAAAAATTGACAAAACCTAGATAAAATCTGAAGTAAGAGTCTGTAATTTTTTCACTGGATACCCCCAAATAAAAGGTCCAGTATATCATCGTAATATTTACCAAATCTAGTCGAAGATCGAAGTCAAAGGCTATCTCACCCACAAAGTATCAACATTTAGAAATTTTTTAAACCAATGGAATATATGTATTGACCCAAATATTGAATACCGTAACGAAAAATAAATCCAAAAAAAAAAAAAATAATATTAACCTCTACTTCACTTTGAGCGAAATATGGTATTTCGTACTGATCCAAACTATAATAATGATCATATTTGTGAGCAACAGAGGTAAAGCCCACAAATGGTCCACTTCCTCAGGTATAGAGTTTTAAAAAGTTCAATATTAGAATTAAGCCATTTTCAAAACAAACGACCCCAACTAAAAATGGAGAGTACAAAAATGCAACTACAAGAATATGTTATTTTTACATTTCTACTTTAGTATAATAACTAAATTATCCAAACACCTATTTTGAAATACATAAGCCTATTTAGAATGATATCATCCAAAGGCAAATTTAGGAAAAAGAGAGAAAATAATTGAATTATTTACAAATGTCACAGCATTGGTATAACCTAATTATTTATTGTCAGCCATGGTGGTTTTTTGTTGGTATTGTTGTCTAATTTATTTACAATACAAATAATTTAATGTAACCCAGATTGCAATGGCAAAATATTGTAATTTGCAATTTATTTCTGGTTCTCATACAATAAAATGTTACTAAACGTAACGTAACGAAAAATGCATTTATAATTTTCTATAATAACTTTAATACAAACAACATCATAGACAGTTAGATATATACCTACGTACATATGCATATATAAAGTCATGAACATGTGCAAAGTTATTACCAACGTGTGTGTACGAAAAAAGTGACAATTACCACTGTGTTACTAGATGTATTACTAACTAGGTCGTACATCTCGTTCAGTTGCCTTATATCGTTCAAATAGTCAAGTCACTCAGTTTGATTGGTATTGCATTTAAGCTGCCAGTTCCATGAAGCCCAAGGAATGATTACCTTTCCCAATCGTTCGAAGACCTTGACTATTTATTTTCTGCACTCCATTATATTCGGCTGGTCTCTTGTTTGTTGTTGCTCTGGACACCTGTGCTACTTCTTCTGTGGTTTACAGCTCCCTTCTAACGGCTGTCTTTGGGGGTCAATTAAAGCAAATGAGTGCTATAGCTGTGCTTAAAACACTACTGAAGTATTTGCATTTGATGTAGAATAAAATTCTGTGTCTTTCAGTGAGCAACGTCGTTCAGTGACCGACGACGTTTGGTTAAAAAATCGTTCAATGAACGAAAATAATAAACATTGAACTGTATAGTTCATTCGTTCAGTGGACTGACTCGTTCAATTGTACTAGGTCGTTCACGAACGACACAAGACTAGCTTTAACCAGTGAGCGGAGCAGTACAGTCGGACGGGGCCGACCATAGGATACCCTACATGTTTATTTCGAGCCTGGGCAATATTTCTGATATTTGCAACGCCTTGCCGATTAGAGATCAACAGCACATTTTCCTTACACTGACCTATTTTCCGAATATTACTAATATTCAGTCCTTCTAATTACTTGTCCATATTCCCTTCACCGTGGGTTGTGTTGTGATGTTCGGTTTTCAATTGTAGCCTATAGATCGACTCGAAAAAAAACACAAAAATTATGTTTTCGGTCCATTTCATTCCAAAATGATTATGTGTCCTTGACAATAACGTGAATCTCATCGAAAATTTCAAAGCGGTCAGCGCTATAATTCCGCCCTCTAGTGTGGTAATGTGTTACTAAATAATATCTCAGTACGTAAGCACCCGTAAATATTTATGTGTAACTCCCACATCAATTTAAAGGTCAACCTATCCTCTTGAACATACTATTAACTTCTCGGGTCTAGGACATTCAGGGGCAAATATATACGCCATAGAATACAAATTTTGTAATTTTTCACACAAAAGTTAGGGTCCGCTAAATATTGACCGATCTATATCAAAACAGGCATGCAAAAATTCGCGGTGTTTGGGCCATAATTGCGGCCTCTGGAGCGAACAGAAAAACCGGCAAAAATTTAGTAATCCCCTTTAGTAAGTAATCCTTAATTTCATCCCCTAAATATTAACAGATCTTTTCCAAAAACAATAGGGGTCTTCATTGGCCAGAACCCATGCTACATGCAAAATTTCGTGAAGATTGGTCCATAACTGTGGCATGTATCGTGTTTACAAATTATAATAGACAGACGGGCGGACGGACACACATGTCTAGATCGACTCAGCTAGTCGAGATATGACTATCGGTATACTTAAAGATGGGGCTGCACAAAGCTATAATACCCTGACAACATAGTTGTGTAGGGTATAAAAATTTAAAAATTACCCTATATTCGTTTCTAATTACCCATCTAGTACCATGTCCAATTGGATATATGTATGTACGTATGAAACGATTGTTTTTCCTGCATACACATACATTTACATCTAGTTATGTATATTGCTATTCTAATGAAAATAAATAAATAAACAACATACATTCACACAGAGATACATATATACGTTTGCACATTTGTAAATTCACAGATGTAATGTCTGGGTCTATTTGACAGTGTATGTCAACCAAATGACATTAACATTTTCTGATGTTTATTTATCACGGTTTACAGAGTGAAAGAGAACAAAAAATAGAAACAAAAAACAAATTATAACAACTAAACAATGTGCATTCATGTTAATGCTTATTATGTTTTGTTGCAAATTATCGTAATACAATGTAATAGAGGGAAGCGTTAGATTCGAAAGCTGGAAGAGCACGCAAACTGTGTACTATGAACTGTCACTTTTGAAAGTATCAACTATAAGATATACACAGATATATACCCTTAGGTATGTACATACGTATATGGCAATATTAGGTTCACCGATAACACTTTTTAAAGTTTGATAAAAAAATAGCTGTGTGAAACGGTTTTATGAGATTAATTATTTTAAATACGTAATCAGTAAGAAAGAGACCAAATTTGAAACCCTAAATCCCAATCAACACCCAAAAATGCCATGATCGAAAAAGTATCTCAGGTTTATTCAAATGTGAAGGTTTTTCTCATGGTTTTGTTCGACGTCGACAAAAACGTTATCATGCCCCAACCGTTGTATCCAGTGGACTTGACCCCCACTGATATTTTCCTCTTCCCAAAATTGAATATTAAGTTGAAAAAATAAAATCTTTCTCGATCCTTTTTTAAAAGGAAACTAGTTCCGTTGTTCCATATGGTTCCGACTACTGGATAGTTCCGTTGAATCTGTCTATTTTATAGTTCATTTTATTTTCCGTGTTGATCCGTTGATATTTGAAAAAATGAAAAAAAAATTGATTTTAATTAATTTTTATTTAGCAGAATATTCAGAAGCTACAGATTTAAGCTGCAGGACGATAAACTCAAAATGTTTTTTTATTGATCTACTTTATTTTCATAATTACTTTTATTATTTACACAATAATAAATGGGCAAGCAGATATTTATATATTTTTAACAATGTGACAGAACCTCAAAAACTAAACGAAAACGAATGGTCTTCTTCTTACTTAAGCATTTTTTTCGAATCTAGACTTTTCTATGAGTTTAAGTCAATATTTGTATTTTCGATACCATCTAATACTACAATACAAGAAACCCATAATAAAACTAATCACCTTAAAGAAAAAAAAACGAAAGGAAAAGTAAAGACGAGGCAACATCAGTCCTCATGTGGCAGCACAGTAAACAAGCAACATTAAATAAATTGTTGATTGTTGCTGTTCTTGTTGTTATTTTTAAATTAAGTTAATTTTGTATCGCGTGCATCACGAACATGTCAGAAAGCCCACCAAATATGAAGCCACAGCACGTGGTGTAGTTCATAGGTTTCTAAACAATTTTTTGCTGTTCTTTTTATGAAATACACACAATAGAATTATATAAACAAAAAAACAAAAATTGGACTGCAAAAAGCCAATGGTCGGTATTTAGAATGTTGGTTAAACTAACATACGTCAGAGTTCGTAATATTCATGATAGGGGTTTGCAGATCGTGTGTAAACTATTTTACTTTTGTTTCTTATTACGAGGACAGTTCGGAGTCTTCTTAGCTTAGCAAAAAAAGCACGGTATAAACAGAAAAAAGTTAAGTGTTTGGAAATGTCCATCTCTGTTATGAACACTGTTAAATTTTGTTTCGATCTGGCAACTTCTTCATATAGAAAGAGGAGTTCAAAAAAGACACATCCGCAATTTTTTCACACAAAATTATAAATGCGTGCTGTCATTAAATGTTGTCATAAAAAAGGTTTATCGGGACAAGAAATTTATAATGATATCGTGAATGTGTTAGGTGAAAGTGCTCCTTCATATGCAACAGTAAAAAAATTGGGTTTCTGAATCTAAACGTGGTCGTACAAGTATTGAAGATGAACCACATAATGGACGTCCAAAAACAGCAAAGTGCATGGTAAGGTATTTGCTGAAGCCAGTTCAACAATGATAAATGGGGCACCTTCCCCTACTACACTCACGATCGTTTAAATTCCAATAAGCGCAAGAAGAGCGCCAATATATTCTAACATCCTTCTATTTCTTTTTCCTTTTTTATTAATATATATATCATGAAAATATATATTTAATTTACATATGTACTTTTTATAACTAAAAACCCGTTCGGAAACTTTTTTTTCTAGAAGAAGGTGGTCAAGGAGACCTAGACCTTCATAAAACTACAAATCGAAACTCAAGTGTTTTTATACCCTTCACCACACTGTGGTAAAGGGTATTATGTCTTTGTCCATATGTTTGTAACAGGCAAAAGGAATCGAGATAGACACATAGTTCCTTTTGAGAATATGCATAGAATCACATTCTAAATCGATTTATGCATATCCGTCCGTCCGTCTGTCTGTCCATGTTAAATTATGAACAAAGTACAGGACGCATTTTTTATCCGATTTGGATGAAATTTGGCACAGCTCATTTATTTGGCCCAAGGACGAACCCTATTGAAATTGGGAAAAATAGGTTCAGATTTAGATATGGCTCCCATATATATATTCATCCGATTTCAGGTAAATGGTGTACCAAAGTGTCTATATATCCTTCGATTTGCACGAAATTTGGCACAGCGTACTGAATTAAGCGAAGAATGATGTATGCTAAGTTTCGTAAAAATCGGTGCATATTTAGATATAGCTCCCATATATATTTTCGTCCGATTTCAGGTATGTGGGGGCACCAAAGTCCTAATTATACCCTACAAAACTATGTTGTCAGGGTATTATAGCTTTGTGCAGTCCCAAAAGTTTGTAACGCCGCGAAATATTGGTCCTAGACCCACCTTTAAGTATACCGATCGTCATATCTCGACTAGCTGAGTCGATCTAGACATGTGTGTCCGTCCGTCCGTTCGTCTGTCCATTATAAATTGTAAACACGATACAGGCCACAGTTGTGGACCAATCTTCACGAAATTTTGCATGTATAATGGGTTCTGGCCTATGAAGACCCCTATTGGTAAAGATCAGTTAATATTTAGGGGATGAAATGGACCAAATACTAATTTTTTGTCGGTTTTTCTGGTCGCTCCGGAGGCCGCGGTTATGGTCCGAACATCGTGAAATGTTACATGGAGAAGGAGATCGAGCCTAAGAATAAGCATGCCTGTTTTGATAAAGATCGGTTAATATTTAGCGGGTCAAATGGACCCTGACATTTGTGTGAAAAATTACAAACTTTTTATTCTGGGGCGTATATACTTGCTCCAAGAGGAGTTGTTGACCTTCAAATTGATACCAATTATATGGTTGTATGTACTCTGATGTGGGAGTTATTCGTAATTAGGTAAAGGTGACTATGTGCATAGTATTACTATTACTCCATTAGAGAAATTGTACATGAATTTCCGATTATGGTCAAGGACGACGTCTATAGTTTCCGGTGAAGTTGAGATTTCATTCAGGGGGTGCAATGAACTGAAAACTTTAATTTTGTCAGATTTTCTAGTCGCTTTAGAGGCAATTATTATATTAAGAACATCACATATTTTACAAGGTAAAGGGAATCTGACCAAATACTTTAGATGATGATCGGTCAATTTTCCGAGGGTCAAATCAACCAAAACCTAAAGTGACCAATTTTTTATTTTATGGCGTAAAAATTCACTTCAATAAAAAAAATTTGGAAAATATGCCAGGGTTAGAAAGTGGAGTTCTTTATCTATAATCGGTAAAAAGGGTGCAAATATCACGAAATATTGCCCAGGCTCAGAATATAGAACCGCCGAAAGTTTGCTTTTCGTGGTAGTTGTGTAGGGTATAATATGGTCGACCTCGTCCGACTGTACTGCTCCGCTCACTGGTTTACATATGTACTTTTTATAACTAAAAACCCGTTCGGAAACATTTTTCTTTTTTAAGGAGAAGGTTTCCAAGGAGACCTAGGCCTTAATAAAACTACAAAACGAAACTCAAGTGTTTTAATATCGAAAGGTTTACCCCACAAGGGCTCATATTAGGAAGGGCGCCCATCAGTATGAAATGATCGGCGAATAAAAGTGCATGAAATTGCTAATATCATGGGCATCTCAAATGACCAAGTCCATTTAATTTTGCATGATGAACTGCGGATGAAAAAGCTTTCTGCAAGATGAGTGCCGCATTTGTTAACAGTCGACCAAAAACGCATACGAATGAATATTGCTCAAAAATTTAAACAAAATAAAATGGATTTTAAGAGTCGGTTCATAACTGTTGATGAGACATGGATCCACCACTATACTCCAGAGACAAAAGAACAGTCCAAACAATGGACTGAAGCTGGACGAAGTGTCCCAAAGAAGGCAAAAACAATTCAATCGGCTGGTAAGGCTATGGGAACGTGGTAAGGCTATTGGGAAGACAACGAACCAGAGCACAACAATGTTTTAACAATTGCTAACATGAATTAAAGTACGAGTTGCTTGACAACCCACCTTATTCTCCTGATTTAGCTCCCAGTGACCTTTACTTGTTCCCAAATCTAAAAACAAAATCCTTGCTGGCAAGCGTTTTACTTCAAATGAAGATGCAATTACAGTTGTATAACCATTATTGTGATGACCTTGAGGAAAACTATTTTAATCAAGGGATAGAATTGATAGAAAAGCGTTAGACTAAGTGTATTGTAGTTTCAGGAGATTATATAGAAACATATCTTTTTTTGAAAAATTAACTATTCTCTTTTATTGGTAGTCTAAGATGTTTCCGAACCGCCCTCGTACATACATGATATAAGAAAGGAATAAGATCTATTCGGATTTTGCCAGGAATTGCCTGCAATTTCGCACGGGGCAATCTTGATGGGCCCCGTTTGCAAAAAAATAGGCATATGTTGTGATCTATTTTACCCCTTTTGCATCTAAAACCATTTCACCCGATTATCTGCTTGGTTTTCTTTCCACCATGAAATTTTATTCAATGCCCTATCAGATTCCCAAATTGTTGCCTTATTAAAATTAAGATAACGCTTTGCTTCAAGCTTCACATTGTAACGCTGACTCACTATTTGCTTATTAATATTCTAGCGAAATAAAATAATTGTTATAAAAGTTTTTTTCTCCACACTGAATATTTTTTAATTATTAATATAAAAAATACCTCCCTTTTCTGTTGGCTGTTGCGCTCGTGGCGCTTTAAGTGGTATCCTGCGGAAAAAAGACGTGTGTTGATGTGTACGTTCTCTCATTAAAACTTCATTTATTTATTTGAAATTTACTTTCAGAACTGTTTTAATAATGATGACAATGAAACACCGTAAAAAATGTATATTTCACACCTTGCCGAACACAATGAAGTTAATAACAAATTTACAAAGTGACAAATTTAATAATGAAGACTTTTTTGTTTTTCTTTTGTGTGCGATTGTGTTCAGAAGGTGTTCTAACTCAACAAAAAGTCAGTTTTTTTTTCTCTCGGTTGGAAAATACGGCTAAAGTCTTCAAAATACGAAAATGGGATGGTACCGTTCTATGGAAGCTATATCAAACCGAAAACTAACATTTATCAATTTTGGTAGGAAGATTTGAAAATAAAATCTAATACCCAAAACCCCCCAAAAATACAGAATAATGGGGGTTACCATTAGAGTAGACCACGGATATAAGAACATATTATATACGAATAAGCCGGACTTAAAAATCAATATTGGAGTATCGACGTTATCTAAAATAATAACAAATTCACAAAATATGGAACGAAACTATTTTGCACTCTAGAATGTAAACCAAAAGAAGGAAAGGAAACCCATGGAAAAGGACGCACAAGTAAATGGGTCAATAATTCTTGAAAAGGCACAGCAGTTCGCCGTGCAAATGGATATTGCAAACCAAATATGGCTTTACTGGTGGAAGAAAAATTAAAACATACTTTTCAGAAAACGACAGGGTAAAGTCGCCTCGGCTAGTAAAAAATTTGCCGAGAGTATCAAGGAATATATTTTTCTTCCGTTATTAGAAAAATATGGTCTAGAGGACATCTATAACGCTGATGAAAGTGGTGACTGACTCATATTGTTATAGAAATGAAGAAATGAGTGGCCTTTAGACAGGTTGACGTTACTATTTATATCCAATGCAACCGGATCTGATAAATATCGGAAATTATAAACAACCAAGATGCTTTCGCGGAAAAAAATTTCATATTCCTTACAAATTTAATAAAGAACCTTGGATGACAAGTACAATATGGAGCGAACGCATAAATCGACATATTTAATGGGATATCCTGCGAAATTTACGAGTTTTGCAAACGAAATTAAAATGTTATATACAGTCCACCTTATGGTGGAGGGTATAAAAAGGAACTAACAAACTGGACCTATTTCCTATTGTTCCTTTATCGGAACTGGTTAGTTTCGGAAGTACTCCACTCCACTGGTAACATCAATCTTGCTCAGGAAACCTAGGTATGAATCCTAACCGTGCTCATCTGCAATATTTATACCCTACACAACTATGTTGTCAGGGTATTATAGTTTTGTGCAGCCCCAAAAGTTTGTAACGCCGCGAAATATTGGTCCTAGACCCACCTTCAAGTATACCGATCGTCATATCTCAACTAGCTGAGTCGATCTAGACATTTGTGTCCGTCCGTCTGTCCATTATAATTTGTAATCACGATACACGCCACAGTTATGGACCAATCTTCACGAAATTTTGCATGTAGGATGGGTTCTGGTCAATGAAGACCCCTATTGTTTTTGGTACAGATCGGTTAATATTTAGGGGATGAAATGGACCAAATACTTAATTTTTGTCGGGTTTTCTGGGCTCTCCAGAGGCCGCAGTTATGGTCCGAACATCGTGAAATTTTACATGGAGAGGGGGGTCGGGCAAATGAATAAGCATGCCTGTTTTGATAAAGATCGGTCAATATTTAGCGGGTCAAATGGACCCTGACTTTTGTGTGAAAAATGACAAAATTTGTATTCTATAGCGTATATATTTACCCCTGAAGGACATAGACCCAAGAAGTTGATAGTATATCCAAGAGGAGTGGTTCACCTTTAAACTGATACCAATTATATGGTCGTATGTACTCGGATGTGGGAGTTACATGTAAATATTTACAGGTGGTTACGTATTCATATATTATTTAGTAACATATTACCACAATAGAGGAGGGAAATATAGCGCTCATCGCTTTGAAATTTTCCTTGAGAATCCAGGTATGGTCAAGACAACAGAATATTGAGATATTCGGAAAATATGTATTTGTAAGGAAGATGTGCTGTTAATCTCTAATCGGTCAAGAGGGTGCAAAAATCACGAATTATTGATCAGGCTCGAAATAAACATACGCAAAAGTTAGAGTTCCGTGGTAGTTGTGTAGGGTATAATATGGTCGGCCCCGTCCGACTATGCTGCTCCGCTCACTGGTTAATTATTACTTTTACATCTGACAAACGGAAATTAATTTTTTTAGAATATTTGTGGTTATGTCTGATAGTAAATAATTTTCTTTTGACTTGAGTTCCGTTATATTTTATGCACATCATTCGATATGAAACAATTTGTGGCGATATTTTTAATAAACATGTTTTCCAAATTTTTAATTATTACATTTTAATTTAACTTACGGAACATGCGGTCTGTTGTCAATTTAACAACATATTGTATGCATTTTTGTATTTGTAGTTAATCGAAAACCAATTAGACCGAAGTGAGAGCATCACTCATTCGATATATTGCTACACTTACAAGCACGATGTTGATGTATTTTTGTTTTACTGAGGCAAATAGTTTCAATATTGATCTATAAGACAACCGAAATGTATATTTCTATTTCTACCCTCAACCATAAGATTAAATATATCAATCTCTTTGCTCAAATTATATGTTGCATGTATTTTTATGAAACTTGTTGCATTTTTTGACCATTTTTTCTCCTCTTCACCTGTATTCAATCGAAAAGCTTGTAATTTGACATTCCAGGTTTTTGGTGGCTACAAAACTTCTATTCAGAAAGTGTTCAATATAAATCGTTGTCCCCCTTTTTATACCCTACACAACTATGTTGTCAGAGTATTATAGTTTTGTGCAGCCCCAAAAGTTTGTAACGCCGCAAAATATTGGTCCTAGACCCACCTTTAAGCATACCGATCGTCATATCTCGACTAGCTGAGTCGATCTAGACATGTGTGTCCGTCCGTCCGTCTGTCCATTATAATTTGTAAACACGATACAGGCCACAGTTATGGACCAATCTTCACGAAATTTTGCATGTGGGATGGGTTCTGGTCAATGAAGACCCCTATTGTTTTTGGTAAAGATCGGTTTATATTTAGGGGATGAAATGGACCAATTACTTAATTTTTGTCGGTTTTTCTGGGCTCTCCAGAGGCCGCAGTTATGGTCCGAACATTGTGAAATTTTACATGGAGAGGGGGGTCGGGCAAATGAATAAACATGCCTGTTTTGATAAAGATCGGTCAATATTTAGCAGGCCAAATGGACCCAGACTTCTTGTGAAAAATTACAAAATTTTTATTCTGGGGCGTATATACTTGCTCCTGAAGGAAATATACCCGAAAAGTTGATCGTATATTCAAGAGGAGTTGTTGACCTTTAAATTGATACCAATTATATGGTTCTATGTACTCTGATGTGGGAGTTATACGTAATTAGGTCAAGGTGACTATGTGCATAGTATTAATATTACCCCAATTAGAGAACGGAAATGTCGCGCTGATCGCTTTGAAATTGTACATGAAGTACCGATTATGGTCAAGGACGACGCCTATAGTTTGCGGTAAAGTTGAGATTTCATTCAGGGGGTGCAATGAACTGAAAACTTTAATTTTGTCAGATTTTCTAGTCGCTCTAGAGGCAATTATTATATGCAGAACATAACATATATTACAAGGTGAAGGAGCTTAGAGCGGCTGTTTAGATGATGATCGGTCAATATTTAAGATCTATAATCGGTAAAAAGTGTGCAAATATCACGAAATATTGCCCAGACTGAGAATATAGAACTGCAGAAAGTTTACTTTTCGTGGTAGTAGTTGTAGGGTATCATATGGCCGGCCCCGTCCGACTATACTGCTCCGCCCACTGTTTTTTTATTGATTTGAGTTTTGCCTGTAAAGGCGACGAACCATTGAATGATTTTGGAGTCAGCTTTTTTATGTTTACCGAAATTTTGCGGTGAAAAGCCAGGGAAAGAACCTATGTTCGTTTAACCGAAAGCTTTGCATAATAATGACTGCCTGTATACAACGCTTTTGGCTATAAGCAGAAGAAAACCTGCAAGAGATCTTCTGCCAATTGAATACACTAGAAGAGTATTCTGTCTTCTGACCCACGATTGATTTTCCATTTATAGAATTCCTGCAGAAATTTTGTTTATTAAAGATCTGCAGATAGAACTTTATCAATTGAAGACGTTTAGAAGGTCCTTTGATCTGCAAAAAATTCTTCGTTTTTATAAAGGACTTTATAAGTTCGTATATCAAAAGAACTTCAGAAAATCTACAGGAGGTCATCTGTCTATTTAAGACCTGCAGAAAATATCAGAACATTTTCTATATAAAGGATGGACAAAAGGGCTTCTGTCAATAGAAGACCTTAAGCGGTCTTTCGCCATGTTCCGCCCGTAGAAGGCCTGCAAATATAGCTTCTGTCAATAGAAAGCTTACAGAACGTACATTTTCTATGGAAGACTTTTAGCTTTTATAGAAGGTTCCCTACCATCTGCAGCCTGTAGAAGATTTTATTGACAATAGAAAATCTGCGGGGAATTTTTTGGCCATAGTTGGACTGCACAAAACATTTTGGTCATAGAAAACGTACATAAAGTCTCCAGATTATAGAACATCATCGGAAAATCATCCGTCCGAAGTCTACTGTTTTTTTAAAAAAACTGTGTCTAGAAGAGCATTTTCAGTCAATAAAGGATCTGTAAAAGGTATTTTGTTTATAGAAATTTTTTTGATAGTTTTCTTTTTATAGAAGATCTTCTATCCATTAAAAAATCTGCTTTCCAAAGAATACCTGTATCAGGTTTGCAGAATTTATTCTGTCTATAGAGTACCTGCAGAAGGAAGTATTCGTGCTATAAAAAATATACAGAAGTATATGTGGTCAGTAGAAGGTCCTCTTGCTACAAATATTTCTATTAATTCTCGATTTTATTTTTTCAAGATTTTCAATGGGTTGGTAAATCAATACCAATGTTTGTTAAGGTTTGTAACTTTGCACATATATATTTGAAGATCTAAAAAAGAAAAATAATTTCCAAAAAAATTTGTAATTGTTTTGTTGTTGTTTTTTGTAATAAAAGAAAAGTCCTTATTTTTGATGGCGGGCATGATAACTCCTCGCTGGAACATCGGAATCCGAAAATTCCAACGGTGTTTGAAAGAGTACATGTCTGGCTCTCGTATGAACTATTGACTTCGCTCTAAAATTAACAAAATGGCGGACCTTTGAAAAAAATTTTTTTTTTCGAAAATCGCCGATTTTTCACCAAAAACCAAGTTAAAAAATAAGGAAGATATTTACCGATTGACTTTATCCTAGTCCATACGATAGCTATACACTCACAGAGAAACGTGTAAAAATTTGGAATCGATTGGGATATTAGTTTTTGAGTTTTCGTGCCCGTCATTCGCAAAAGAGAAAAACGCGTTTAAAGTTTGAGAAGCCCTTTTGATGCTGACATAATAAATCGGCTATATCTTCAAGAGTTCTTGAGATTTTAAACCTTTAGTTGATGACCTTCTCACCACAAATATAGAAGATATATTCTATTCAAAAGTGAAAAACATCCGCCAACTTTAGAAGGTCTGTAAAATAATTCTCTCCAAAATCTGTTATCTAAAGGAAGACCTGCCGAATATCTTTCTGTCTATAAAAGTTTTCAGTATTTTCTGGCTATAGGATTACCTAAAAAAACCTTAAAATATTCTATAAATAAACATGCTTATGTATGTACTAGCCTACATTGAATCCTAAAATAATAGTGCAACAGCATGCTGTGTGCACGGCATCCGCATCTTATGTTTCCGGAAATAAGGTTGGATCAGCAGTTACGATTGCTGTTTCAAGGGAAAAGTTTCCGAACCGCATTATCATACGAAGAGGTGATAACAATTGGCCTACGATATTTTGTGGTCCAACATCTTTCGAATTCCTCCTTAGGAGCCAGATTTCGATTCCAGATCTCAAAGGCCACGTTGCGATTTCGTTATGCAACATTTTATAAAAAAGGATATATGTTCCTGTAAGTGTAATTTTTCTTAGTTATCAAGCCAAAACCTTTATTATACCCAATCTACCCTGCTCATAAATATATGCGACTAATTTCCAATAAACCCAAAAATCTTTTAAATACTCGGATTTTTGTTGTTGTGAAAAAAAAAATAATTCCCATCAAAGTTTTTGTATATGTACTCTATTCAATACCTTTATTATTTGCTATAATACACAGATTATACGTATATGTTGCTGAGTATGTACATATGTGTGTGTGTGTGAGTATGAATATACATGTATTCGGTGACATCCGGTTGGAGCCATTCATATCCCATGCTGATAATGGTCCTTCTTTCTTTTCTGATGTGGTTGTTGCTGCTGTTGTTGTTGTTTTTTCCAGTTCTCTTGCCTTTGATGGCATTTTTATTTGCTTTCATGACTTTGTTTCGTGGGGCTTTGTTTACAATTTTGTTTCGTTGTTTTTTCTTCTTCTTCTTGTTTATAACTTTGTTTCAATGGGGTTTCCTGTGAGAATATCTGTATGATGGCGTATACGTATGTATTGTGTGGAGGAGTATGTTTGTGCGTGTGTGCTCGTTTTATATTACAACGATTATTAGACAATTTTTCTTGATCGAAAATTATGATTACAGTCGTAATGTATAACGTTTGTATGGGGAATTCGCGCAATGTAGTAACATACTGGCAACTTACAGTCTACCACCCCCTCCCCCTTTTTTATGCCTATAAATATTTACCTTGCATGTTTTCGTTGAACCCTGAAATTGAGTGAACGAACATTTCTTTAAGGTACCTCCTCTTTGAGGTCTCTACTTCATTTTTTGGTCCTTTTGTGAAAAGTTTACAACAATTGCTTTAGCGTTTCTTTGTTGGTGCGGAATTCATTGAGGTGTAGTCGGGTGTAGTCACACTTTTAATACAATATGTATATAAATAATAAAAATAAATAAACAACTGACATAATTCTTGACATGGTGAACTTAAGGTGTATGTTTGTACTTTTGCGAAATATGTCCCATGTCAAAATTGGTCGTAGAAGTTTTTATATGTGGAGAATTGGTAAAATATACAGATATTTAATAATAGCTGACCAAAGTGAGCAGAATGGGCCGACCCCGCCTTTCTGCTAACTTTATATTTTACCATTTTGAAGTTAATTTACAATTCTCCACTCCGATTTTGATCTTTTCATACAAACATGTTGTTTTTCAATATAAATTTTCATACTGAACCTGAAATCAGACGAACTTATATATATCTAAATCGATTATTATTTTCAATCAGACTTAAGTTGGGACTTTGGATCATCATTTACTTAAAATCGGGTGAAATTATCCAGGCATATCGTTGGAATATGACTTTATTGCAAGAGACATTTCCGGGCGGTGTGATTTTTCGTCGTGGCGATATCAACTGATCAACTACCATTACCATTTGAAAGACATAACTTTTGGAGACACAAGTCGTAATTCACATTTCCAGCGCCCATTTCTTATACAGACGGAATGAACCATATAAATTGTAAGTCTTGGGCCGTAGCAGTAGTTTGGACCAGAAATTGGCACCTATTGATATTGGCTTATGTTTGAAGTCCCATCCAAGGATATAACAATCAGCCAAGTAGCGAGTATCCGATACAATTGGATGAATTGAGGACAATTTTTGGGATGGAGACTCAAATCCGCATCCATAATAATAATGAAATTTCGGTGGCATGTTTAATGACATGTACATATATATAGGCTGTGCCCAAACCCAATTTACCCTGACGTGACCTTGGCAGTACCTTGTTGCAAATTCTTGGCCACCACCAAGGTGCCATCGGTAGTATTGTCATCAATGATGATAACATCGAATTGATAGCCACCCGCTGTCACATATATTTCATGATCAGCCACTTTATTATGGGCAGATTATCCTTTTCATTGTGGGTCGGGAGTAGGATACTGTACTTAGGCTCGACATCCTCTGTCATGATTTTTATACCCTTCACCACACTGTGGAACAGGGTATTATGTCTTTCTGCATATGTTTGTAAAAGGCAAAAGGAAACGAAATAGACCCTTGGTTCCTTTTGATAATATGCCTAGAATCACTTTCTGAGTCGATTTATGCATGTCCGTCCGTCCGTCTATTGATGTTAAATTGTAAACAAAGTATAGGTCGCATTTATCATTCGATTTGTATGAAATTTGGCACAGCTCATTTATTTGGCCCAAGAACGAACCCTATTGAAATTGCAAAAAAAATCGCTTCAGATTTAGATATAGCTCCAATATATATTTTCGTCCGATTTAAGGTAAATAGTGCACCAAAGTCCCTATATATCTTTCGATTTGCATGAAATTTTTGCACAGCGTCTTGAATTAGGTCTAGAATGACTTTTGTCAAGTTTCGTAAAAATTGGTTCAGATTTAGATATATATATATATATATATAAGACTAATCTTTCCAATGGCAACATTCTGAAGAGCTGAGACTGAAAACGGACACGTCATGTTCGGTTAAATGCGAAGGATTTGCTCAATGTTTTCTACGACTGCAATGGCATGGTCCATCATCTTGCATCCCTGCTACAACGTCGTAAGTCATTAAAGAAAACTACCTTGAAGTTATTCGTCATTTTGAGCGAAGCAATCTTGTGCTTTTTTGACGAACATGATTGTGGAAAATCGAATTATGGAATTTGCACCATATTCATCGGATTTAGCCTCCGTTGTTTGTTTTCCTCTTTCCACAACTGAATATATCGAACATTTTAGGCTCAATTCAGTAAATTACATGCCAATGGGCCGAAAGTGGTGTCTTTTGTTTGTCATTTCCATAAAATCGATTGAAATAACATATGAAAGATATATTTCGATCTGAACCGATTATTGACAACCATTGTCAATGTCTGGATTTCGATATTTATATTTATGAGGCATGAATATGTCAAAATTTCCAATGCAATAGCAAGAAGACTTTCTATACCCTCAGCCTTATGGCTAATGAGAGTATATACACGTTGTTACGGTGAAAATGTGCCTCATCGAAATATTAATTTTAGACCCCATGTTTCTTTGGACCAAATTCGTTTCAGATAATTTGAAGTCGATTTAAAAATACCCGTCCACCTGTCTGGCCGACTGTTATGCACGATAAATCTCAAAGGGAGTAACCGATTCTATCTTTGCACATTTTAATATTTCCTTCAAAATGTTGCTAAGTTGATAAGATGGGGAATATCGGACCACTGACCCACAAAATGGTCAAAATTGTGCAATATATATGGGCAATATTGCCAATTTTTTAACATAGCTGAAGCGGAGGTTCACCCCTTTATAACTCGGGAACTACTGAAGTATATGAAACAAAGTGAATAGTTTTGGGTTAATTGATCTGTCGTTGCAAAATGTTCATGATATTGACCTCCAAACTTTATTTTGGTGGAAGCTGTGTCTACTTTAATGTAAAAAAAATGTGTAAAAACAGGTTGAGGCGAACCAGTTTTTTTATGTTCTCTATCGATTTGTGACTAAGCCACTCATTGCACGGTCTTCGTGTCAAAATAAAACTAGAAGCCAACAAAATGGGGACTATGCCCCTTATGTATCATTTTTCAAAATTTTAACTGCATCTACCTTTAAATGATGCTAATATGTTGAAGCTCGATTTTGAGTGTTTTTTGAATTTTACTTCTAGCTTTAATACGCAAACAGGAAATTATAAAAATCGATTATAAGATTATTGTAGTCGCGAATCTGCGTAATTTGATATGTATTTTGTGTATGTAGTATGCACAGCTTCAGAGTATTACTCATCCGAAGGTGCGAATTTTGTGCGATCAAATTTCTAAAAAACCTATTTTTCGGGCCAAATTTTTAGATCTGTCAACTGAATGATATGGGTACCCGCGATCAGTAAGGTATTTTACGTTTCGGATGATATGAAATCTTCTTCTTGAAAATCCATCTACAAAAACGGCGGGAACTAGCTTTCCAAAAACACGAAATTTGGCAAAAAATGTTTTTGAAAATATCGCGGATTTATTTGCGTTTTCTGTGGATCATTTCCGCTTCAATAAATGACCTCATACGGATTTTGATCTTTTTTCGAAAAGAGAACTTTAAAAACTTCAGCCGAAAGAGAGATGTACGCAATTTATCTCAAAAATAGATTGTGCTGGCACATCCACGGTTCTCAATGGACCACATTGAAATGGTGTAGATCGAGGTATTTTTTTAGGGTGCACACCGAAATCGGATGCGCGTTAATGGCATATGGAGTTTTCGGAAATTATTCGCGTTTTACGATTTTTTGGGTACTTCAATGTAACGTGTGGCACATCTTAGCCTTCAATTGAAATTTCGCAAAATATATATGGATTGGAAGATATGAAAATCTGTATGAGGTCATTTATTGAAGCGGACATGATCCACAGAAAACGCAAATAAATCCGCGATATTTTCAAAAACATTTTTTTGCCAAATTTCGTGTTTTTGGAAAGCTAGTTCCCGCCGTTTTTGTAGATGGATTTTCAAGAAGAAGATTTCATATCATCCGAAACGTAAAATACCTTACTGATCGCGGGTACCCATATCATTCAGTTGACAGATCTAAAAATTTGGCCCGAAAAATAGGTTTTTTAGAAATTTGATCGCACAAAATTCGCACCTTCGGATGAGTATTACTCTGAAGCTGTGCATACTACATACACAAAATACATATCAAATTACGCAGATTCGCGACTACAATAATCTTATAATCGATTTTTATAATTTCCTGTTTGCGTATTAAAGCTAGAAGTAAAATTCAAAAAACACTCAAAATCGAGCTTCAACATATTAGCATCATTTAAAGGTAGATGCAGTTAAAATTTTGAAAAATGATACATAAGGGGCATAGTCCCCATTTTGTTGGCTTCTAGTTTTATTTTGACACGAAGACCGTGCAATGAGTGGCTTAGTCACAAATCGATAGAGAACATAAAAAAACTGGTTCGCCTCAACCTGTTTTTACACATTTTTTTTACATTAAAGTAGACACAGCTTCCACCAAAATAAAGTTTGGAGGTCAATATCATGAACATTTTGCAACGACAGATCAATTAACCCAAAACTATTCACTTTGTTTCATATACTTCAGTAGTTCCCGAGTTATAAAGGGGTGAACCTCCGCTTCAGCTATTTTAAAAAATTGGCAATATTGCCCATATATATATATATATATATATATATTTTTTTTTAATTGTATACCATGGGCATAAAAGTCAAAAATTTTTTTGACAATTTACCGTAAACCGGATTACTATGAAGTATATTGGTTTATGACTTATTTACACACACACACAAACATTTATTTATGTATATGCGCTACACGTTCATCTGTCGAAACTAAATCAAATTTGCAGTACGGATGAACAAATATAAATTGCAGTAAAAACAAAAACTAATCGACACGTAATATTTATGTTTGACCAAAATAAAAAAATCTAACAAACAAATATTCTGTTCAGTACCGAAAAAACACACATCCGCTCAAAAGAGTTGACACGCCGCTTATATAAGGTTCATAAATATAAATGAGATTATTGCCATCATAATGTGTGTGTTTGTTTGTTTCCTTTTCTGGCCAGTTTTGGCAACACAAGTGTTGCATCAGCAAATACAAAACAAACAAAAATAAAATAAAAAATAAAGTCGAAAAACTAATATTTATGATCGCTTCCAAAAGCTAGGTGACATTTTTTCAGGGGGTATTGAAATATTCGGTTTTTAGTAGAAAACCCGAATTTTCGAAACTGTTCCCATCGGGCTACAAAATTGATGATAGTTTTGTAATTTCCTCCAGTACACATAGCTATGATTATAGTAAAAAGTATGCATGAGGTCGGACTCATCGAAATATTGGATTCAGGTTCAAAGTTTCATTCCATCAAATCCGTTTCAGACAATTTGGAGTAAAGTTGTAAAAGAACATCTTTACTCCAAATCATCGGATGGTGCGCGGCACGATAATATATTAAGGGTGTTAGGAAGATTACATGTCTGGCTCTCATATGACTTCGTTCAAAATTAACAAAATGTCGGACCTTTGAAAACATTTTTTTGGAAATTCGCCTATTTTTTACCACAAATTAAATTAAAAAATAAGGAAGTTATTCACCGATTGACTTTATCCTATCTATCATACGATAGCTATACACTTCCAGAGAAACGTGTCAAAATTTGGAACCGATTGGATTATTAGTTTTTGAGTTATAGTGCCCGCCATTCGTAAAACACGGCTTCGAAAAAAGTTTAAAGTTTGAGAACCACTCCTGACGTCACTTCATGCTGACACAATAAGTCGGCTATAAATTCAAGAGTTCTTGAGATTTTCACTTCAAATTTTGTAGGGACATTCTTGAATTAGTGTAAATTCGAAAAACTGAATAAAATTTGTTGACACCGAGAATGAGGGTCCCTTAAATTTGACAACACGTTCACTTTTGTGAAAGTCTCTCAGGAGCTGGAGGGTAAACCTAAGACTAATCTCCCCAACGGAAAAATTCACAAGATGTAAGACCTAGAGAAGGCACGCCAACTTCGATCAAATTCGAAGGTTTTGCTCAATGTTTTCTACGACTACAGTAGCATGGTTCATCATCCTAAATTCTTGGCAAAATATCCTACGGTTAATAAGGAATATTACCTTGAAGTTATGCGACGTTCTGGCAAATCGAATTATGGATTTTGCAACCAGATGCTCAAATATCAATGCCATACTTCAAATAAATTATTCGCCGTATTTAGCATACGGCCATTTTTTTCCTCTTCCCACAACTGAAAATAGCGATGAAAGGAAAGGAGCTGTTGAATAATGCTGTGCAAAATGATTAAAATTTCCAACATTTTGCGATGCTCTTTTATATGATGGAGATGTCAAAACATATACTACATCAGGGATGCACGCCCTTGCACTCTAGCGGTCAGCTCAACTCACACAGATTCTTACGCTCATTTGTTTAGTAGTTGTTGAGACTTCAACAAGTAAGCGCGCCACACACGTCAAACATGTACGTTTGATCGGTGTGAAGCCGATAGGCCACAAATGAATCAATAAAACTTTGGTTTTTAAAAAATGAAGATGGTCCGCGATAGTGACGACGCAAAAAAGACCGATCAATTTTATTTATTTAATTTTTTTTAATTTAATTCACACCGATGGAAAGCACATGTTTAACGTGTGTGGCCCGCTTTAACTTTGTGTGCTAGTCTCACACATACATTTACAAATTGCCATCCTCTCACCGTGTGCATCACTGTACTACATTTAACAAATTATGGTGAGGAAGCTCCACACAAACGCTCAACAAAAACCCAATGACTTAGTATTTTATTATGATCAAAATGATCGTTCAGTTCGTAGCCATTTTAGTAACATTTAGTCCTTTTTTCATGCCCCTTCCGCATGAATTTTCAAAATCACTTATTTATCTCAATCCAAGCATTTGAAAAACGAACGAACGAGACGATGGGAATAAAGGAACGAAATCAGTGAAAGGATCGAGATCAGAAAAATGAACTATATTTATAAAAAACCTGGAACTAGTTCCGATCGTTCCTTTTCCGAAATAGTTTCAATGAACTAGTTCGTTCCGGAATTAACCAATCCTTTTTCCACTCTCACTCTCTATCTCTCTCATTTAAACAAAAACACCATTCATTGTTCGGTTGTGTTTTGTTTTTGGAATCGTCCTTCACCTCTCCCCTTACTTGGTGGTTGTTATTTGTGCAGCATTCCATTGCCGCATTGGTGTTACAAAATTCCCATATGTATTTTCCAAATTATTTCCATATAAATGAACATGAAAATGTAAGTAATAAGAAACGACACAAGAAAATACATGACAAAGAAGAATAAAAAATAAATCAAAAAAGAAAAATTAAAATAACAAGGATGAGTTTCTCTCTCTTCCCCTCTCTCTCTCTCTCTGACAAGAAACCAGTATTTCAAGTTTTATGAATTTCATTCATAAAATGCAGATTATTATGTATTTTATGGATGTTTTGAATGGTTTTCGACCGATTTGAATAGTAATTTGTGTTGCCATTGCCAAAAATTATAAATATGAAGTCAAGTAGTCCCTATACAACGGTATCGCCCATTATTCGGAATTTTCGGATTGCGGGAATGTTTTTCCACCGAATTGGTTGCTATTTCTTATTGGGTGATAAATTTCATTACCAAATATTAGCAATAACGGTAACCGTTTTGAAATAGACTCCAATCTAAATCACGACTATGTGAAGGTCGTCTTCCTTTTTTGTCGTGCTTCATGAATTCTTAGTGAAAAACATAACTTATAATACCCGGACGAAATGGTGATGTATACTTCAACTAGAATAATGAATGAAAATTTCCCCTCCTCAAATCGATTATAACCGGTTCAAGCGGTTCCATTGCTATGCAAGCAAGGCAATAGAACAACACATAACATTGCACATCGAAATTTTCTGCCAAGAAATTTGTTTTGTTCCATAGTTTTGGCCCAATATTTCTTTGTTTTACAAAATGGCAAATTCAAATAAAAACTAAAAAAAAACTCTCTTCTTGATGGTGTGGTGGCGCTCATAAAGATGACATTTAAAAGTACCGGTCGTGTTCATCAGCGATTCATTGTTTGAATTACAAATGAATGCAGTACAACAGTTTCTGCATCAATATCTTTGGTTATTTTCTTTTTTTGGCACACAATTTATTGCTTGGTCTTGCCATGGCATTTATTGGTGATAGAGTTGTTTGGTGATATTTGTTTTTATTTCTTTTAATTTAAATTCTAAATAAAGGAAAATAGAAGAGAGCTAAAATAAAAACGATATTAAGTATGGCGGGGCAGAACACAATTTTCTTCCTTTAGGAGGAATCAAATTTAAGAGAAGATACGAGGGAGATGATATGGAATTCCATTGAATGGCCATTTCAACTGATAAGAGCCTGATCGGACCAACGTAGCGCTTTGCTAAAATTTTTATAAAAAAAGAATAGATTACCGTTTTTTCGAAAGCAGTGATTAATGTCCTGAAAGATTAAAACAATTGCACAGCATAAAATATTTGAATTGTATTTAAAATATTGAGGGATAATTAATTTGTTTATTTTGCTTTAAAATTTTTACTGAATTCCTGTTCATCCATTCATCCGCTGTGATTGCTATTCCCAACAGAGTCAATCAAACAATTGTAAATAAATTAACATTCTCAAAATCGTTTTATGGTCTGTAGTTATCCAAAGAAAAAAAATCGAAAATATGTCCTCTTTTTTCACCCATGACCACATTACATACAGACATTAATCTCTTGACACTGGTGGAAAGGCAATCAGATGACAGACGTATGTGTATGTATGTGCGTGCGTATCTGGGTGCAGGTTTTAATATCAGCTTGCCACAAGTCATGTCTGTTAACACTCACCAGTATGCAAAAAGACAAAACCTCACAACAATTAAAGAAACAAAAAAAAAAAAAAAAAAACCGACAACAACAATTCGAACGTAATTCACTTACAGATAGCTATAAATTAACAACAGAATTTTTTTGTTCATATCATTTACTATTTTTTATTTTCATTATTGCATAATGCAAGGTATGCTTGCTTTGTCATGATGCTTGTTACTATTTCCAGTAATAAAATTGGATTTTTTAAAGATAATTTTTTAAAAGAATATCCGTTGCAGAATTGGGGATTTTTTAAAGACAATTTTAAGATTATTTACTTCGTAGTAACATACAGATATATGTTTCAACGTGATGTCGACCAAATAAGCCCGACATCATTACCTGTGTGCTGAAGTACACAATAATTCTCATTCACCTTGAAGTACCATACGGATACAAAGGGCTAGATCTCGACGTTAACGAACTACAAGTGACGAAGATGTGTGGTGCGTCACATGCAAACTATTTTTTATTTTCATTATTGCATAATGCAAGGTATGCTTGCTTTGTCATGATGCTTGTTACTATTTCCAGTAATAAAATTGGATTTTTTAAAGATAATTTTTTAAAAGAATATCCGTTGCAGAATTGGGGATTTTTTAAAGACAATTTTAAGATTATTTACTTCGTAGTAACATACAGATATATGTTTCAACGTGATGTCGACCAAATAAGCCCGACATCATTACCTGTGTGCTGAAGTACACAATAATTCTCATTCACCTTGAAGTAGCATACGGATACAAAGGGCTAGATCTCGAAGTTAACGAACTACAAGTGACGAAGATGTGTGGTGCGTCACATGCAAAAATAAAACTGTATCGGTGTCTTACGTACTTAGCTGGCTTGTTACAGAACGGTTGTTCCATAAGCCGAGCTTAAAAAAAATGTTTACTTGGTCTTTCCATCTAATTCGTGGCCTTCCCCTTCTACGGGAAACATCAGTAGGCTTGTTTTTATATGCCTTTTGAGCTGGGCCATTCTCATTCATCCGCACAACATGGCTTAGCCATCGTAGTCGCTGCAGCTCAATACGACTGACTATGTCGATGTCCGCGTATAAATGGTAAAGCTCGTGGTTCATTCGACGCCGATATTCACCGTTGACACAGACCTTTCGGAGAATTTTTCTTTCAAACATCCCAAGAGTTGCCTCATCTGCTTGCGCAAGTACCCATGCTTCTGATCCATATAATAGCACGGGTAGTATCAGCGTCTTGTAAAGTGTGAGTTTGATCTGGCGGGAGGTGGCCTTGTTTCTAAACAGCTTACTTAGACCATAGTAGCATCTGTTGGCCATCACAATCCTTCTCCGAATTTCAAAGCTGATGTCATTCGTTTTATTTATGGCGGCACCAAGGTATATAAAGTCTTTAACTACCTCGAAGCTGTAGTTCTCAAGTTCCACAGTTGGTCCGAGGCTATTGGTCGTCTTGCGCGTTGATACCATCAGCTTGGTCTTCTCGCCGTTTACTGCCAGACCCATTTTGGCAGACTCCTTTTCAATTTGTTCAAAGGTGGCTGTTACCGCTCGCAGTGTTCGACCCATTATTGAAGGGCTCCGATAAGTCCTTTCCTACTTTAAATGCTGACCATGTGCCACTTAAAGTTATCCGGCATAGCCGTATTAATTTTGCAGGAATGCCGAACGTAGACATGGCTTTAAACACCTCTGAACGGATAGGGCTGTCGAATGCGGCTTTTTAGTCGAAAAATAGGTGGTATGTGTCGATGTGTTTTTCGTGGGTCTTTCCCAGGATTTGGCGGAGAGTTTGCCAGGTCTGAAGCCGCATTGGTATGTCCGATGATGGAAGCGACACTGTATCGGTGTCGCTTCCACCAAATCGAACTAGGCCAATAAAACGCTCACATTCGAATTAGCTCACCAGTTCGTTTTTAAATTTTTCTATCTAGTTCAATTAGCTAATCGCTTTATTTAGTTCAGTTCTTTTGACTGAACTAGTTGGGTCTTCTAGTTTAGTAGTTTAATCGTTCACAAAAGGTGAACAAAAGGTTCCACCCCATTTTAGGTATTCTGATGGCTATAGGTGTATTTACCAGACGAAGTGGCTGCAATTTTTATAAAGGTTCCGCACCATATGGGATATATTCAAAATATTTCGGTGGTTTATAATTGGTAAGGACTCCCCCCTTTTAAAGGTCCTAACCAATTTCAGGAGTTTTTATAGTTCTAGACACATTTGCCAGCGGAAGTGAAGAAACAAGTTCGTTTTCAGAAAATTTTCAATATGGGTCCATATTTTAATATAACAGCCTGATAAATGGGCCACTGCATATTAAAGTATTTTCACAGTTCCAGGCCATTGAATTGTCTGTAATTACGGGTTCCTGATGGGAATCCAGTTGATATTTTCACATAGCCCCAATATAATAGTCCTGCACATTTTCAGTATTTTCATTCAGGTTTCAGGCACATTTTCCGACCGAAGTGGAAAATTTGACGTTTTTATACCCTTCACCACACCGTGGTACAGGGTATAACAGGCAAAAGGAAATGAGAAAGGTCTATGGTTCCTTTTGAGAATATTCATAGAATCACTTTCTGAGTCGATTTATGCATGTCCGTCCATGTATTTTTGTGAACAAAGTACAGGTTGCATTTATCATCCGTTTTGGATGAAATTTGGCACATGTCACTTTAGATTTAGATATATCTCCAGAAAATATTGTTTCGCCCGATTTTATGTAAATGGAGCACCATACTGCCAATATTGGTCCGATTGAGGGAAACTTTTGTACAAAGTACTGAATCTGGTTCAGATTGATTTTTACGAAGATTTGTTGAAATACATATTTAAACTCCAGATTGATGTATGCGAAGTTCTGTTGAAATCGGTTCAGATTTAGATATAGCTCCCATATATAGTTTCATCCGATTTTATGTAAATGGAGCACCATACTGCCAATATTTGTCCGATTGAGGCAAAATAGCTCCCATATATAGTTTCGTCCGATTTTATGTATACTGCCAATATTGGTCCGATTGGGAGAAATTTTCTGAATGATGAAACTCAATATGGGAGCTATATCTAAATATGATCCGATTTCAACAGAACTTCGCATACATCAATCTGGAGTTTAAATATGTATTTCAACAAATCTTCGTAAAAATCAATCTGAACCAGATTCAGTACTTTGTACAAAAGTTTGCCTCAATCCGACCAATATTGGCAGTATGGTGCTCCATTTACATAAAATCGGGCAAGTACTTACTTAGCTCTAGATCGGGCGAGTACTTACTTAGCTCTAGATGTATGCGAATTTATATTGAAATCGGATAAGATTTAATTTAGTTCAAATATCTATCTATTTCACGCAGTTAATTTCGTACGATTCCATGTCAATGGTCCTCTAAAGATGCCATGTCTATTATATCTAAAGGATATTGCACATATGAGCATCTCTTGTATGTAGCCAAAGTGGTGAAGGGTATCTTATAGTCGGCCCGGTCCGACTTTTGTTCTTACCTTACTGATTTATTCTACTTATTTGCAGAATATTCCCAATATGGATCCATTTTTGTCATAGCCCACATATACAGATTCACAATTTTTATACCCTCCACCATAATATGGAGGGTATATTAATTTTGTCATTCCGTTTGTAACTCACCGAAATATTCATTTCCGACCCTATAAAGTATATATATTCTTGATCAGGGTAAAATTCTAATACGATCTAGCCATGTACGTCCGTCTGTTGTAATCACGCTATCTTCCGAAGGAATTTAGATAGGGTGCTGAAATTTTGCATAGGGTTGTCTTTTGTCTGCAGGCAGATCAAGTTCGAAGATGGGATATATCGGTCCACGTTTAGGCATAGCTCCCATATAAGGGTACCCCTCAATTTTCGGTATTTTGGGGTTCTTGAGCGCGTTTTTCAACCGAATTCGCTGAAATTTGGTACATTGGGTTCTTATTGGGTACTAAAAGTTGCCACAAAAAATTATAAATATAGGCCCACTTTTTCTGGTAGCCCCCATATAACGGTACCTCCTAATTTTCAGTATTTTGGGGGTTTTGGTCGTATTTTTCCACCGAATTGGCTGTAATTTAGTACTTTGAGTTCTAAATAGGTTCCAAATCACTCCATAAAAAATTATGAATATAGGTCAATTTTTTCTGGTAGCCCCCATATAAGGCTACCCCCAATTTTCGGTATTTTAGGGTTCTTGAGCGCGTTTTTCAACCGAATTCGCTGAAATTTGGTACATTGGGTTCTTATTGGGTACTAAATGACTCTACAAAAAATTATAAGTATAGGCCCACTTTATCTCCCATATAAGGGTACCTCCAATTTTCGGTATTTTGGGGTTCTTGAGCGCGTTTTTCAACCGAATTCGCTGTAATTTGGTATTTTGTAGTCGTATATGGTAACAAATCTCCCTACTAAAAATTATTAATATTCGCCCCCCTTTTTTGCGTAGTCCCCATATAACCCCCTTTTATATATTAAACTAGTTATCTGATGTAATCATTTCACCTGCGGAGGATAGAATGTAAGGTTCGATAATGTACTATATATGAACTATAGCCTGGATTTAGGCCTAGCGCCTGTGTGGGACATAAAGTAAGATATCTTCGCAAAGTTTGATGAAATCAAAAAATATTTCTGAAATGGATTTTGTCAAAAAAAATGGATTTGGTCTAGAACCAATATTTCGACGAGGCCATATAAAAATCATTAGCCAAATAAAAATCATTAGCCATAAGGTTGAGGGTATAAATATTCATTAAAAATTGCTGAAATTTGTATTTGGTGTTATATAATCATGGTTTATGGTTTATATAATCAGTTTGTAGAAAGGTCACTTTTTGGTATGTTCCCTTTATTTTCATTTCAAGTACCTGTCAGTATATCTATGGTGGAGGGTATTCAAAGTTCGGCCCGGCCGAACTTTTTCACTTGTTCATTAATAATTTTTCATAAGTTGGTCGATTTTTTCCCTTTCTTACAATCCTCGAATTGTAAAGGGGAAGAGTATAAAAAGTTCGGCTCCTTTTAAAGTATGCGGAAAACCTGAATATTATACCACAAAAATGCAGATACACACACACACATCCTTGGCATACTAATATTTCAGTCGCCATGGAATTTCCCGGGACAAAAACAACAAACGTACTCAGTGAATTATTTATTCAAATAAAATAAAATTGTAAATGTCACTGCTGCAATTATGGCAACAGCAGCTAGCGAGAAAAAAAATAACAAAATCCAACGATATTATCCTGTGACAATAAAAAAATGCGTGATAGCATTTAGTGATGCAGTTGGAATAATTTTTACGCTGTCGAAAATTTTACAAAATTTTTTCCGAAATTCAATAATAGTCACAATCCTTGTTAAATGTCGCATACGACCCATGTAGATTTCTTTCCAAAAATGTGCTTAAATATAATTTTTCGAACTGCATGTAGTAGTGTCATCCCTACCAGTAGATTATCTGGGTGTATGTGTGTATGTGTTCGAATATAAAAAAACGCCTTAAATGAAATAAAATAAATATCATGGTAGAGTTAACAAAAATGCAATTAATTGCGTGAAAATTAATTTGCAATGAAACTTTAACGGAACCTATTGAATATCGTCAGCAAAAAAACAAAGACCAGATGTATAAAAATGTTATTTTTATGCCACCATCGAAGGTGTACTCGACTGTGAACAGTCTGTCAGAGATGTCTGTCTGTGGTAGAGGCAAAAAAAAAAAAAGGAAGAATAATACGATACAGGAAGTGTATTTTTAATTGTTGTTGGTATAATTCTAGCCATTTAGAAAAACAGTGGCGCTTCAAATTATTTTAACAAAATAAAAAACAAAATAGATAAATAAATGTTAAATTGAATGTTTTCAATATTTTCTTTAACATTTTTTTAAATCAACCACTATAATAGGGAGGGTATATTCAATTTGTCATTCCGTTTGCAACCGCTAAAAAAATATTCACCGGTTGCCCTATACTATTATACATACATTATGGAGCAAGCAGTATAGCCATGCCCTTCCGTCTGTTTTATGGAAATCACGATTGAGCACGAGTTTTGAAAATTTGCACATACATTAGTATTACTCTTAGGATATTTGGTTTTTATAATGGAATATATCGGCCCAATTTGCGAACTTTTTGGCCCAAGGACGAACCCAATTGAAATTGGGAAAAATCGGTTCAGATTTAGATAAAGCTTCCATATATATTTTCGATTTAAGGTAAATGGTGCACCAAAGTCCCTATATAAGTTTCGATTTGCACGAAATTTGGCACAGCGTAATGAATAAGGTCACGAATGATATGTGCAAAGTTTCGCGAAAATCGGTTCAGATTTAGATATAGCTCCCAAATATATCTTCGTCCCAGTTAAGGTAAATGGTGCACCAAAGTCCCAAATAACTTTCGATTAGCACGAAATTTGGCACAACGTACTTAATTAAGTCTAGAATGATATGTGCAAAGTTTCGTGAAAATCGGTTCAGAGTTAGATATAGCTCCCATATATAGCTTCGCCCGATTTTAGGTAAATAGTCCACTAAAGTCCCTGGAAATCGTTTGATTTGCACGAATTTTGGCATAGTGTACTGAATTAAGTCTAGAATGATGTGTGAAATGTTTTGAGAAAATCGGTTCAGATTTAGATATAGCTCCCATATATAGCTTCGCCCGATTTTAGGTAAAAAGTCCACTACAGTCCTTGGAATTTTTTTGACTTGCACGAAATTTGGCACAGCGTAATGAATAAGGTCTAGAATGATGTTTGCCAAGTTTCGTGAAAATCGGTTCAAATTTAGATATAGCTCACATATATATCTTTGTCCGATTTAAGGTTAATTGTATACCAAAGTCCCTATATATCTTTCGATTTTCACGAAATTTGGCACAGCCTACTAAATTAGGTATAGAATGATTTGTGCAAAGTTTA
This sequence comes from Musca vetustissima, assembly GCF_032173495.1. Taxonomy (NCBI): domain Eukaryota; kingdom Metazoa; phylum Arthropoda; class Insecta; order Diptera; family Muscidae; genus Musca; species Musca vetustissima. The sequence continues at coordinate 56,739 of NW_026879600.1, read as the reverse complement.
GTGAAAATCGGTTTAGATTTAGAAATAGCACCCTATTTTAGTTATTTAGTCCACTAAAGTCTCTGGAAATCTTTTGCTGTTCACAAAATTTGGCACAGAGTTATGAATAAGATCGAGAATGATGTCTGCCAAGTTTCGTGAAAATCGGTTCAGATTTAGATATAGCTCCCATATATAGCTTCGCCCGATTTTAGGTAAAAAGTCCACTACAGTCCTTGGAATTTTTTTGACTTGCACGAAATTTGGCACAGCGTAATGAATAAGGTCTAGAATGATGTTTGCCAAGTTTCGTGAAAATCGGTTCAAATTTAGATATAGCTCACATATATATCTTTGTCCGATTTAAGGTTAATTGTATACCAAAGTCCCTATATATCTTTCGATTTTCACGAAATTTGGCACAGCGTACTAAATTAAGTGTAGAATAATGTGTGCAAAGTTTAGTGAAAATCGGTTTAGATTTAGAAATAGCACCCTATTTTAGTTATTTAGTCCACTAAAGTCTCTGGAAATCTTTTGCTGTTCACAAAATTTGGCACAGAGTTATGAATAAGATCGAGAATGATGTCTGCCAAGTTTCGTGAAAATCGGTTCAGATTTAGATTTGAGGTAATTGGTGCACCAAAGACCCTATATATCTTTCGATTTGCACGAAATTTGGTATAGGGTACTGAATTAAGTCTAAGCTTCGTGAAAAGATCCATAGTTAGGTCGATTGACAAAACGTACTGATGTTATATAAATTAGTCTCTGGCAAGTTTCCCTGAAATCGGTTCAGATATAGATTTATAACAAAACGCGTCGTCTGTTAGGATACATATGTAAAATATACTCAAAGTGGTGAAGGGTATCATATAGTTGGCCCAGTCCGACTTTACTACTGTCCTTACTGGTTTGAGTTCTCATTGAATAGAAACTTTCGTAAGTGGAAATGTTCAATGTTGTTGTGTTTAGGATAGCTTCCGTAACTTTAGGCCATAATCTGATATTTTGGATTCTATTGGGTTGTAAATCTCCTTACCATGTTTTGGGGTAGCACCCATAGTGAATAAAAAACTTCTTTCCAGAATTTTTTCAATTCAGTTATATGATTTTTTATATCGCTGTCATACAAAGCTTTGCGGTACATGGATATTCCTAGCCCAGTTTTCCAACCTGAGTTTTTAATTTTCCCCAATAAACATTCTACCAGCAAATAGTTATGAAGTTCCCAACCTTTTTTTTGAATGCACACAAAATTGGTGGGTTGGTGGAGGGTATAAAAAGTTCGGCTTGTCCGTTCTTAACGAAGTTTTTTATTTGTTTTTGTTTTTTTTTTATGAAATTCCATTGGAAATTTTTCTGTTATAATAATATTTATATATGCACATGCATGTATGTGTGGTCGTTTAAAATTACTGGCTTCATTTATGTTCTCATTGTTCGTAGGTTTATTGTAATGATATTTTGCAACAACAACAAAAATGACAAAATGAATGACAGTTATATAAAAAAAATAATTATGTAAAACCAGTGAGCGGAGCAGTATAGTCGGACGGGCCGACCATACGATACCCTACACAACTTCCATGAAAATCTAACTTTCTGCGGTTCTATATTCTGAGATTGGGCAATATTTCGCGATATTTGCACACTTTTGAGTGGTTAGAGGTCAGCAAATATTACTAATAGTCAGTACAGCCCCTCTAATTACTTGTCCAGATTCCCTTCACCGTGGGTTGTGTTGTAATGTTCGGCTTTCGCCTCGAAAAGTACAAATAATTAAGTTTTCGGTCCACTTCATCCGAAAACTTATTATCTGATCATCACCTAACAATTTAGACGTTGTCCTTGACCATAACTGGAACCTCATGGAACATTTCAAGGCGATCAGCGCTATATATCCGTCCTCCAGTGTGGTAATAGTTTACTAAATAATATATGAATACGTAAGCACCTGTAAATATTTAAGTGTAACTCCCGCATCCGAGTACCTACGATTATATAATTGGTATCAATTTAAAGGTCAACCACTCCTCTTGGATATACTATCCACTTCTCGGGTCTATGTCCTTCAGTGGTAAATATATATGCTATATAATACAAATTTTGTCATATTTCACACAAAATTTAGGGTCCATTTGACCCGCTCAATATTGACCGATCTTTATCAAATCAGGCATGCTTATTCTTTGGCCCGATCCCCTTCTCCATGCAAAAATTCGCGGTGTTTGGGCCATAATTGCGGCCTCTGGAGCGACCAGAAAAACCGACAAAAATAAAGTTTTTGGTCCATTTCATCCCCTAAATATTAACCGATCTTTTCCCAAAACAATAGGGGGGAAATATATATGAGAGCTATATCTAAATCTAAACCGATTTTTTCCAATTTCAATTTGGCCAAACAAATGAGCTGTGCCAAATCGAATCATAAATGCCACCTGACGGACGACGAACGTACATGCATAAATCGAATCAGAAAGTGATTCTCAGAAGGAACCATGGGCCTATCTCGTTTCCTTTTGCCAGTTACAAACATAAGCACAAACATATGATACCCTGTACCATATTGTATCGAAAATTATTATGGGGGCTCCAGGGTAGCCCCCATACGGCGGTACTCCCACAATACGATATTTTGGGGCGTTTGGACAGATTTTCTAACCAAACTGACTGTAATTTGCTATTTTTGGTTCTCCTTGAATAACACATATCCGTACCAAAGAATATTAATGTTGACCCAAGTTTCGGGGTAGCCCACACAGCGGTACCCCCCAATATTCTGAATTTTGAAGATAGTTTGAGAATTTCAATTGTATTTTTCTCACGTATTTTTCGGTATATTAAAGGTCCTATCATTACATGAGTTTTCTCCTAAAAGTTCCGCCCTTTTTTTGCAATTTTTTAAGGTTTTTATCAGATGTTGTCGTCCATTAAAACTTCCTCTTTGATGCCTATGGAATCTACCTCTTGGTCATCTAGATCCTAGACCATTTACAACAACTCCTTGTGGCTCTTCACAACTACTTGTGGCTCTTCTATAAACGCTTCATCTTGTTCGTCTATATAGACAAACTTTTGGTGATATATAAAGACTTTACTCTTGCTCAATTAAAACGTACAATCATGTGTTGCGTTTATTAGTTGTCCCGCTTAGTCATCTAAAGGAACTTCTTCTTGACCACATATAAAGTATCCCTTTATGGTGTCCAAAAATCCATGTATTGTTTACAGTGAAATAAAAAATTAATTTGCAAAAAAAGAGGAAACGAATTAACTCGTGAATATTTTCATGCCGACGGGTCCCGCCTTCGAACGGCTTGGTAAAGATGATAGGTTATGCGATGTTTGGTTCAAATTCACCTAGTGTTGAATTTATGCATATTGAAAATGTTGACCCCTTTTTGGGGAGATATTTCCCGTTTTCAAACTTAAACTAAGATTGGAAGAAACATTATTACGATGTGTAAAGTTTGGTTGAAATCGGTTACTCCCTTGAAATCGGTTACTCCCTTCGATCTGGCCAGCCGGCCAGATAGTCCTTTGGACAGACATTTGTAAATCGACTCCAAATTGTCTGAAACGGATTTGGTCCTAAGAAACATGGTGTCTAAAACCAATATTTCGATGGGCAACGTGTATATACCCACATTAGCCATAAGGCTGAGGATATAAAGAGTTATCAACGTCTCCAGAAGGTGTTTGGGAAGTGTTCAATATCAGTTTTTTAACATGTCTCAATCTCTCTTTGTCGAATATTGAATTACTTCTTATGTTCGCCACAATATTGCCTCTAGTATTCTTATAAATATTCCATGTGAAGCGGTTATATTTTATTAATTTTGGACTTCATTCTTTTCGTTGTTTATCAAGTCTTTGCTTGTCTCTCATCCAATTCACCCATAGCCCAGTCCAGTTTTAAGGTAATTTATAAAATGGCGCCCAACTGAAATTGCTTTACACCAATCAACAGTTAAAATTAAGTTTTAATATAAATTGCACATGCATTGTTGAATATTCGGCAATAATAACGTTTGTCCGTTCCATCCATTCATCCATCCTGGATATATTCTGTGAGTGGCTGTGTGTGCGTGGGTGTTTTTTTTTTAATTCAGGTGACAATTCCATTTAAATTATTTCACAAAATTATTCTTTTTACTTGTGTGTGTGTGTGTGCGTGTTTGGGGATGACAGTGACATTTTTGCGCGTGGAAGATTTGATGTTGGTCCGGTATTGGGTTGCATTGTAGCATTGTTTTTCTTTTTTCATAGTAAATTTTTAATAGTATGAATGTGTCACGAGTTGTCACAAAGGATTAATGTGTGAAATGAAAACAATGGAGCCATGTATGGTGCTGCATTTTATTCTGACGTGGTATATCATATGACATTGTATGTCTGTACTTCTTTTTTTTTTGCTTTTCAACATTCCTCATAAAATGCAAGCCAAAATATTCAACTTAAGTGGTTATATACATTTTTTTCATCACCACATTTCTGGAATTTTTGGGATTTTAGAAATATAACATATTGATGTACTATTTCAAATGTGTATGATGCCATAAAAATGTTATGTATACATTTGGCTGTGTGTGTGTGTGAGTGCGTATGTTTGATGCCATAAATCATACGCTCCATGGTTGATTCAACCAAAAAATGAAGAAAAAACCACATGGCTTAATTTTATAAATTGGTTAATTATTGCAGACTTATATTTACAATAAATTGCCTATGAATTGCTTATAATTTATTTAATATAAGAATATGTTGTGCAACAAAACACGTTTATGACCAAAAGAGATGTACCAACATACATACATACATACGTTGTATAATATAATGTTGTTTTTATTTTTCTATATTAATAATCATAAAATATTTATGGCAAAAATGGGTGTTTATTGCACACAAACACACACACATACTCTTCAATTCACTCATTCACGTTGCCATATAATATATTTTTTTACGACTTTTCTATGAAGAGTTATGACATTTTGTTATCAAGGGTTTTCGTTTTGGCAATTAAAATGATATGATGGCCAACAATATGGGGCCATCATCATCAACATCATCATTGAAATTCATAAATCGAACCAAGAGAATTTTGGTTTATTTTTTTCAAAATTATTATTAGAAAATATGTGTGTTGCGGGTATTAATAACTTATTTTCTAGGCTTTCGAATTGTAATTATATTTCACATTTATGAGAGCATGATTATATTTTTGCCATGACTATGAAATTCAATATGTATATCGGAATTAGTTTAGTATTCCAATTTCATAAGAATTAAATGACCATTGAACATCATGTACCAAAATAATAGCAGGCAATTTCAATTGAAAGCCTATTGTAATTCGATAATAGAGAGGGATTTAAGAAGACGGGCAGACCGTTAAAATATTTAAGGGTAAAATGTAGATTTCACTGTTTTCTGGCTGTGGCAGAAAAATACGAATTGAAAAAAAAACAAATAAACGCATCGCTAAGTTCGTCCAGTCGAACTTTTTATACCCTCTACCATGTGGCGTGCTTTCAAAAGTGTTTAAAAAGTCCGAGAACTTCATATGGTGACTATGCCTTATATGCTAGCAGGTTGTCCATGCTCTGAAGAAATAATGTTTTAAATTACAGACACTCAGGTTGGAAACCATGGCTTACATGGGGGCAATGTAAAAATCATGAAGAGAAATTTGTTCGCGTCCAGTTTTATATGAAGATTATAACAAAATATGGCAAACACAGTTTTTAAATTCGATGAAAAAGTAGTTTCCAATACCTTAAAGGTACGCAAATGAGACGGAAACTTTATAGGGGGGATGTGTACAAAAACAGACCCATATAAATAAATTTGCACACATATTGCAGTCAGCTCAAGGAGACCTTAACCTTAAATCGGACGAATATATATATGGGAGCTATATCTAAATCTGAACCGATTTTCACGAAACTCGGCAAACATCATTCTAGACCTTATTCATTACGCTGTGCCAAATTTCGTGCAAGTCGAAAGATTTCCAAGGACTTTAGTGGACTATTTACCTAAAATCGGCCGAAGCTATATATGGGAGCTATATCTAAATCTGAACCGATTTTCTCAAAACTTTTCACACATCATTCTAGACTTAATTCAGTACACTACGCCAAAATTCGTGCATATTAAAAGATTTCTAGGGTCTTTATTGGACTATTTACCTAAAATCGGGCGAAGCTATATATAGGAGCTATTTCTAAATCTGAACCGATTTTCACGAAACTTTGCACACATTATTCTATACTTAATTTAGTATGCTGTGCCAAATTTCGTGCAAATCGAAAGATATATAGGGACTTTGGTATACAATTAACCTTAAATCGGACGAAGATATATATATGGGAGCTATATATAAATCTGAACCGATTTTCACAAAACTTTGCACACATTATTCTAGACCTTATTCATTACGCTGTGCCAAATTTCGTGCAAGTCAAAAGATTTCCAAGCACTTTAGTGGACTATTTACCTAAAATCGGGCGAAGCTATATATGGGAGCTATATCTAAACCTGAACCGATTTTTTCAAAACTTTTCACACATCATTCAAGACTTAATTCAGTACACTATGCAAAAATTCGTGCATATCAAAAGATTTCCAGAGACTTTAGTGGACTATTTACCTAAAATCGGGCGAAGCTATATATGGGAGCTATTTCTAAATCTGAACCGATTTTCACGAAACTTTGCACACATTATTCTATACTTAATTTAGTGCGCTGTGCCAAATTTTGTGCAAATCGAAAGATATATAGGGACTTTGGTATACAATTAACCTTAAATCGGACGAAGATATATATGGGAGCTATATCTAAATCTGAACCGATTTTCACAAAACTTTGCACACATTACTCTAGACATTATTCATTACGCTGTGCCAATTTTCGTGCAAATCGAAAGATATATAGGGCCTTTGGTGCACCATTTATCTTAAATCGGACGAAAATATATATGGGAGCTATATCTAAATCTCAACCGATTTTTCCCAATTTCAATTCGTCCTTGGGCCAAATAAATGAGCTGTGCCAATTTTCATCCAATTTGGATCATAAATGCGACCTGTACTTTGTTTACAATTTAACATGGACAAACGGACAGACAGAAGGACGGACGGACGGACATGCATAAATCGACATAGAAAGTGATTCTATGCATATTCTCAAAAGGAACCATGGGTCTGTCTCGATTATTTTTGCCTGTTACAAACATATGCACAAAGACATACTACCCTGTACCACAGTGTGGTGAAGGGTATAAAAAGGAAATCGGTATAAATATTTTTTTCAATGGGAAGTTTTGACCACATAAGAACTCGAAAAAATCAGTTCAAGTCAATTCGGTTGAAACACATGCTTAAAATCGACGAGTCAAGAGGGATTCCGCTCTGTGGGGGCTACGCCGAAATATGCAACAATATTAATAATTATTGGTGGGGAGATTTTCAATTCAATATGAATAAAAAATATCAAATTAAAATCAATTCTGATGAAAAACAAGCCCAAAGTCCCCCCAAAATACCGAATAAAGGACAGTACCGCTGTGGACAGATAGTGATAATTTTTGGTAAGGAAACTGTCTACCCAATGATAATCCCAAATATGAAGTTACAATTAATTCTGTTGAAAAAAATGTGCTCGAAGTCCCCATAAAATATCGAATAATGAGGCATAACGCAAAATAGCGGCTAACCCGAAACATCGACTATATTGATAATTTTAGTTAGAATGATTTTCTAACTAATACAAATTGAAAGTATCAAATAAGTATCAAAACGGATGGAATAAGTGCCTTTCTATGGGGGCTACCCCGAAACATTCACCGATAATTTTTGGTAAAGAAATTTTCTGCCCAATAAGAATCAACAAATGAGGGCTACCTAGAAATATGGGCCAACATTGATTTTGGTAGGAAGATGGTAGGAAGATGTTCTCCCCATGTGAATCCAAAATATAAAATTAGAGTCAATTCGAATGAAATACGTACCCAATGTCACCAACAAATTTCAAATATTGAGGGTTACAGCTCTATTGGGTAATACTTTTTGGTAAGGAGTTTTTTGACCTCATGCGATTTCAACATATCAAATTAAAACCAATTCGGATGAAATTCCGAATTCCAGGGCTAGCCCGATATATGGGATAATTGTAATAATGTATGAAAAGGAACTTTTTGGAACCAATTCGTATGAAATTCCGAATTCCAGGGCTAGCCCGATATATGGGCTAATTGTAATAATGTATGATAAGGAACAATGAGAATCGAATATTGGAAAGGTTTACTACCCGATGAGAAAAAAAACTGCAACGAACTTCAGACTGTTATCATTTCTAAGCCACTCGTCAGACAGCTGTTAAAATTATTCCAGTGACAGCTCATTATATTGTTTACAAGTGTACAAAAGCATTTTGGTGAGAATTTTCTAGAAAAGAAGTTATTTGTGATGGAATTCATATATAAAGAAATCAAGTGTGATTTCTTTATATTTGTTGAACTCCTGAATTTGGGTTTCTCCGATGAGAAAACCTTCGTTGTCCAGCAGTTTGTAAACAAACAAAATGATCGTGTTTACTTGCCAAAGAGGTCAGCTGACAATGCGCACTTTCGGTTGGCCATCAGAATTCAAGCGTAGATCGTGGTGATGGTGTGGGCCGCCTTAACAGCCGATAGTCGCTCTTCGCTCGTATTAATCGACCGTGGCATCAGAATAAATGCGGAATATTATCGCGAAAATATTCTGGAGGGTGTCATAAAGCCTTGGACACGCCAGCATTTTGGCTGCAGACCTTGGACATTCCAACAGGACTCAGCACCATTGCACTCAGCACACGCCACAGAAGAATGGTTACAAAATGAGGTTCCTCGCTTCATTTACAGCGCACAATGACCACCAAAACTCAGGATACCAATCCATTGGACTATTGCGTCTGGAATATTTTGGAAAGCAAAGTTGACACTAAAAAATAAAACCAAAGTGTCGATCACCTCAAGCGAGCGCTTAACCGGGAATGGGCCAAAATACCGCAGTGCAACATTTGGAGTGGCGTGTGAAGGTTTCATTGGCCGTTTGAAGGCCATAATTCGTACCAAAGGTGACCAATTCGAACAAGTCCATACGTATTCTATAATTTGATGCTATTTCCGAAATTTTTTGTTTCATTCAATAAAATAAAAAAAAAAATGTAAAAATTATGGCATTTGACTTTGTTGCAGTTTTTTTATCTCATCCTGTATATAGAAAGTTCCAAAGCTCTAGAGCTCTATCCTAAAAGAATAGCAGACAGACGGACATACAATTATAGGAAAATTATGTTAACAACGCGACCTAAATTCCTAAAATACGAAATAATTGAAGCTATCGTTATATTGCATCAAACGGTGGAATTGATTTGTCATCGACGCAATAATTAAATTTTATTCCCATACGTCCCATAAATAGTTAATTTAATTTGAATTTGCTATGACATATATCCAGTGGCAATTTGAGTAACCTTACCAGGCAACTACACGTTTACTATTTTGTTGGTTTTTCCTAAAATTATTTTTTTCCAATAAATGTTAAAAGCATTTCCAGCAGATTGTAAAAATAACATTTGTTCTATTTTTCTCTTTTATTTCATAGGAATTACATGTGTTTATTCTTTCAATTTGCAAAGTCCTTTGTGTAATATGATGTGTTTTTTTATTTTCTTTTTTTTTGTACAATACAATTGCCACAATGCAGTTCGAACAAATTAAATAAAATCCTTTAAGTCAGACATGTGTAATTCCTTTCCAAAAACATAAAGAAAAGAAAAAAAAATATTTACTTAAAACACCAACAACACTACATAACAAAACTTCAATCATTATGTAACAATTTCAAACATCAACTATCCATAGACATACAGACTCACACACACGCACACTCTCACATGGCTAAATTACAATTAATCTTTTGTAGATTTTTCTTGTAAAGGTAACCAAAGAAAAACCGACTCAAAGTTACCAAAAAAAGATATATTACACAATAGAAAACAAGAGACGAAGAATAAGAGAACATATACGCATCAATAAAAAAAAATTGGAAACCCTGAAAGAACAACAACAACAACTACTACTACTAACAAGGAATTACAACATTTAAACCCCATATGGATTGGTGATTTCGGTTATAAGACGAAGGCATGTTCACCAATTTGTTTACATTTTTATACCGATGTAAATACATCAACCACAGCAACAACAACAACTACATCAGGCCCAAAATATTACACACATCAAAAACAATAACTGTTAGAATATTGTGTTAAAATAAAGTTTTTGTTGTAAACATGGCTAGCAAGAAAAACCAACTGTCTATGTCATACCATGTTGATGTATCCTAGCAAGGACAAAGGGAATTATTTTCGGGTTAAAAAACCCCAAAAGAAAAAAAACAATTGGGAATTTTTAAAACACAAATGAAAATAAGAGTACAATTAAATAAATTTATAAAGCAATGTATGAAAAAAAACATTTGGAAGTATATTCTGAGAATATTTTGAAGAGTGTATATAACAAATTGCCAATTTTATCATCAAAAGTGATTCTACTGTTTTTCAAAGTATTTGTTAGGTTGATGCATTCAAAATTAAAAAAAAAAATGAAACAAATTACTGTCACTCAGGTTGGGCGCCACGCTAAACAATAGCCTCTCTAAAAGAATGTTCAATATAAATACTGAAAATGGGATGGTACTGTTATATGGGAACTATACCCAAACGATGACCAACGCTCGAAATATTCCGAAATTTGGGGGTAACATTGCATGGGACACTATCCGAAAAAGTAACCCAATAAGGATAAAAAGTGCCTAAACTCCCCAAAATGCCGAATAATTGGGAGTGCTGTACGAACGTCTAAGGAACAATTTTTTTTCTAAATAAAAAAAATTGGAGAATATCATGACCGATAGTTTTAAAAACAATTGAATATAAATATATAGTTTATTCTGAGACTTGAAGTGGATTTTGACGTAGAATATTTTATTCTTTGACATTATATACCTAGAATTAAGTTTCATGTTACTTTAATGCAAAAGGAAATGTCTTTGAAAAAAATACAAGAACATTTTGAATTTTTGGTTCAAAATTTATGACTATATATTCGGTATATACATTATATATACAAATTTCTCTTGTTCAGTGACTTATGCTAAAAATTTATGGAGAATATTTGTGTCCCTTATACTATCCTTTTAAAACGACATCTTGTGGGAAAAATGGGTTAAAAGTAGTAGTAAGTACGATATTAAACATCAAATGAGTTTTTGTTTTCTTAGGATTTTTGACGTTTAGGCTGATTTTTGAGTTTTAGTCTATTCTGAGACTTATAGTAAAACTTTATGGCGAACATTTCTGTAGAATATTCTGAGCAGATTTAACCCCGTTTTGAATGAGTTTTCAATCACTCCTGGAAAAGGCGACCGAAAAGACCCCTTTAATGAGTCGGTTGAGAGTTAAAGTTGCATACCAAAATACTCCTCGATATTTTATCAGTAATATTGCCGAAGACACTATATACCTAAAATGCAAGGATTTCAAGAAATCATAATTCGAAAATTATCAAAATTCTTGAAAAGGGGGAATATTGCCATGCCTTTTTCGGTTACCTCCCGACGTAAACTTTCAAAACGCCAATATACGATCAATGGAGCATCAGTTTTTTTCTATAAATAAAATTGCAGGAATGTCAGTTCCCAATTTTTGCATATAAAAAATCGCTGGAACATCTGTTCCTACTTTTTATAGAAGAAAATCATAGGAACCTCAGCTCCCCATTTTATTTTCTATAAAAAAAAATTCACTGTAAAAATTCCTAAATTTTAGGGCAAACTTGCATGGGGCACTATGCGAAAAAGTAGTCCAATATGGATATTTTTTTTTGGTAGATTTGCCGAATAATTGGATGAACTGTACGAATGTCTAAGGACAGATTTTTTCTAAAATAATCGGAAAACGTCATGACCGTTAGTTTTATTTCAAAGGATGTGAAGCTTAGTTACCATTTTTTTTTGTAAAAAAATATTCTGGAGTACAAGGACCATTTTTATACCCTACACAACTATGTTGTCAGGGTAGCTTTGTGCAGCCCCAAAAGTTTGTAACGCCGCGAAATATTGGTCCTAGACCCACCTTTAAGTATACCGATCGTCATATCTCGACTAGCTGAGTCGATCTAGACATGTGTGTCCGTCCGACCGTCCGTCTGTTCATTATATTTTGTAAACACGATACAGGCCACAGTTATGGACCAATCTTCACGAAATTTTGCATGTATGATGGGTTCTGGCCAATGAAGACCCCTATTGTTTTTGGTAAAGATCGGTTCATATTTAGGGGATGAAATGGACCAAATACTTAGTTTTTATCGGTTTTTCTGGTCGCTCTAGAGGTCGCAATTATGACCCAAACATCGCGAATTTTTACATAGAGAAGGGGATCGGGCCAAAGAATTAGCTTGCCTGTTTTGATAAGCATCGGTCAATATTTAGCGGGTCAAATGGACCCTGATTTTTGTGTGAAAAATTACAAAATTTGTATTCTATAGCGTATAGATTTACCCCTGAAGGACATAGACTCGAAAAGTTGTTGGTATATTCAAGGGCAGTGGTTGACCTTTAATTTGATACCAATTATATTGTCGTATGTACTCAGATGTGGGAGTTACACTTAAACATTTACAGGTGCTTATGTATTCAGATATTATATAGTAATATAGCGCTGATCGCTTTAAAATGTTCCATGAAGTTCCAGTTATGATCAAGGATAAAGCCTAAAATTTTCGGTGACGATCAGATAATTATAGTGTGATGAAGTGGACCGAAAACTAAATTTTTTGTGTTTTTTCGAGTCGATCTATAGGCCCCAATGGGAATAAGAACATCACAACACAAGGGAAGGGAATGTGGACATGTAATTAGAAGGGCTGTACTGAGCATTGGTAATAATTATCGTCCTCTAGTTGGTCCAGATGGTTCAAATATCGTGAAATATTGCCCAAGCTCAGAATATAGATCCACAGAAAGTTAGTTTTTCGTGGAAGTTGTGTAGGGTATCATATGGTCGGCCCCGTCCGACTATACTGCTCCGCTCACTGGTTTAAAAATTCAATGGAGCATCAGTTTTCAAATTTTCCATACAAAACAAATATCGCTGGAACCTCAGTTCCTCCTTTTTTATAGGAATCGCAGGACCCTTAGCTTCAAATTTTTTTCTGTATGAAAAAATTGGCTGGAAACTCAGTTCTCAAGTTTTTATACCCTCCAACATAGTATGAAGGGTATATTAATTTTGTAATTTCATTTGTAACTCATCGAAATATACTTGGAAATGTATATAAAGTATATATATATTCTTGATCAGGACATTTTAATTTTATAATGATCTAGCCATGTCCGTCTGTTGTAATCACGTTATCATCTGAAGGAATTGAGATAAGGTGCTGAGATTTTGCATAATGTGGTTTTTTGTCTGCAGGCAGGTCAATTTTGATGATGGAATATACCGGTCCACGTTTAGGCATAGCTCCCATATAAGGGTACCGCCCCAATTTTCAGTATTTTTGGGTTCTTGAGCGCGTTTTCAACAGAATTCGCTGAAAATTGGTACATTGGTTTCTTATTGGTTACCAAATATCCTCACATTTTCGGTATTTTTGGCGGTTTTGGCAGATCGCATTTTTTTCACCGTATTGGCTGTAATTTAGTATTTTGAGTTTTTAATAGGTACCAAATCTCGCCACATACAGTTATGAATATTGGTCCATTTTTTTGGAGAGTGTAACCCTAATTTTTAAATATTTTGGGGTTTAATTGGGTGTTTTTCAAACTAATTCGCCGTAATTTGGTATTTTGTAGTTCTTAATATGAAACAAATCTCGCCACAAAAAATTATGAATATTCGCCCCCCTTTAAGGGGAAGTTAATTTTTGTATTTTGTGTTTGGTTTATTTGGGTTTTTTTTCAAACTAATTCGCTGTAATTTGGTATTTTGTAGTCGTATATGCTAACAAATCTCCCTACCAAAAAATTATTAATATTCGCCCCCCTTTTTTGGGGAAGTTATTTGATTTGTTCCGCGTTTTGTGTTTGGTTCTAAGACTCTGTTGGCCTAGCTCTTTATAATGATTTGGTATTTTTAATATTCAGCGTAAAGAAATGTATTTTTATGCAAACATTTTGGTTTCGAAATAGAGGTATATCAGTCTTCAATTAGTCATAGCATCTCATATAATGATAAGGAACTAGTTCCTTGGAACTATTCTGATTAAGGAACGATAGGAATTAGGTACATTTCTTTAGTTCCAATAGTTCCTTTGATTTGTTCCTTTATTCCCATATACTTCATACGTTCTCGTTAGTTTTTCAGATGCTGTCACATTGTTAAAAAAATACGATGTGATATTTGATATTTGAAAGGGATTTCTGGACCCATGTTAGTATTTTATTTACTTATTCCATATTGTAAAAAAATATCCTAATTTCCATTTTATATATTTTTTTACAATTCACTACCCAAAAATCGATTCATACAAATTGTTCATAATTTTTCCCAAGAAACATATCACACCTAATGATGGACAATAGACAATCGTTTGATATTTTTTGTCGTGTATTCTCCTGGATTAGTTCTTTTTGATGTAGTTTTTTGACTTCTGTCATAGTTTTCTTTTCAGTTTAATTTGGTGTCACTTTTGTTCGTTTTTTGTTTATTCCTATTTGGATTTACTGTCCTTAATTCCACAGTAAGCTTATTTTTTTGGTGTATAACGTTGCCCCGGAGACCCATTTTAAGGCTTGTTAACATTTACATGGCAAAAAAAAAACAGACGATACACTCACGCACACACCCTCTCACACTATTGTAAGCCACCTATAGATGGACAAACACAAACATACATACGTGTATATGAACACACAAACAATAAGGCAAGGATATTTGGTTCATATCACACGATTTCCAAACACAAGCACAAATAGACGGTATTGTGTTTTTGTTTTGACCAGACATCAGATTCACATGACTCGATGCGACAAATGAATGAATAGAGGATATTGTTCCACCACCCCCAAAGGATTTGCCACAACCATTGTGTTGGCTTTTTCTGAGTTTAGGCTGTTGTGTGTCCCTTATAACCATTTGGCATTTTGAAGTTTATAAACATAAATGAGCATATAAACATTAAAAGGCCCATAAATGATTGTTGTAATCAACAGCAGCAGCAACAACAACAACAGCAAAGTGTTGGGGTAAAGAAAAGAAAAAAAAGAACAAAATTATCAACAAAAGTTAAAGTTTTGCACACTTTTCGTTTTGTTTTATGATTGGCAGTTAAACATGTGAAAATAATTACAAACGTACATGCATACCTATATGCAGTTGTTGAAACCTAGGTACCCTATATTAGAATTATAAATCGATAGAAAAATTGCTTAAGCAAATGCCACTATAATTCCCCGATTTAACATTGATTTGGAAGGTCCCAACTGTGATTTCAATGCCACTATAATTCCCCGATTTAAAATTGATTTGGAAGGCCCCAACTGTGATTTCAGTGGGGTGTAAGTGACACAACGTGAGATATATAGAGACTTTCTTGGACATTTTTTCTACTGGCATATATTTGACATTGCATGAAAAACTTACATGAAAATGGTATGTTCTACTTGGGTCCCGCACAATTTGGCAATTAAAAAAAAACGGAATTAGAAACAAGTGAAAAAGCGTTAAGTTCGGCCGGGCCAAACTTTGGGTACCCTCCACCATAGATATACTAAAAGGTAGTTGATATTAAAATGTAGGGAAAATACCAAAAAGTGGACCTCTACCGACATTTCTACAACGCGATTATGTAAACCATAATATGAACCATGTTTTAGAAAATTTTGATTTCATCCAACCTGTGCCTATCTTATTATTCTTCCAAACTTAGTTCAGGTTCGAAGATGTGGAGTATCGGTCCACTCCCTCTGATACCTCCCACACAGGTGCTAGGCCTAAATGCGGGTTTTAGTTCAGGTATAGTTCATTATCGAACCTTACGTTCTAACTTTATCTCGATATCCTCCGCAGGTTAAATGATTACGACAGACTCTTAGAACCAAACCCAAAACGCGGAACAAATTAAATAACTATTTTAATATAAACAAGTGAAAAAGCGTTAAGTTCGGCCGGGCCGAACTTTGGATACCCTCCACCATAGATATACGGGCAGGTACTAGAAATGAAAATATAGGGAACATGTCAAAAAGAGGACCTATACCGACATTTCTAAAAACGGATTATGTAAACCATAATGTAAACAATACAAATTTCAGAAAATTTTAATGGATAATTATACCTCCAGCCTTACAGCTAATGACGGTGTATACACTTAAACACAATGAAAATGTGCCTCATCGAAATATTGGTTCTAGACCCCACGTTTCTTTGGACCAAATCCGTTTCAGTAAAGTTGGATTTCATTCAAACCTCGCACATCTTATTATTTCTTCCAAACTTAGTTCAAATTCGAAGATGGGGAATATCGGTCCACTTCTTCTGGTAGCTCCACACAGGGGCTAGGTCTAAATGCGGCTATAGTTCATTATCGAACCTTACGTTCTAATTTTTTATCTCGCTATCCTCCGCAGGTGAAATGATTACAACAGAGTCTTAGAACCAAAATTAAAACGCGTAACAAATCAGATAATTATTTTAATATAAAAAAGGGGTTAACTTGGGCCTACCCCCAAAAGCGGACGAATATTAATAATTTTTGGTAGGGAGATTTGTTACCATATACGACTACAAAATACCAAATTGCAGCAAATTCGGTTGATAAACGCGTTCAAGAACCCCAAAATACCGAAAATTGGGGGTATCCTTATATGGGGGCTATCCGAAAAAATGGATCTATATTCATAATTTTTTGTGGGGAGATTTGGTACCTCAAAATACTAAATTACAGCTAATTCGGCGGAAAAATACGATCAAAACCCCCAAAATACTGAAAATTAGGAGGTACCGTTATATGGGGACTACCAGAAAAAGTGGACCTATATCCATAATTTTTTGTGGAGAAATTTATTACCCAATAGGAACCCAATATAGCAAATTTCAGCGAATTCCGTTGAAAAACGCGGTCAAGAACCCCCAAAAACCGAAAATTGAGCGGTACCGTTATATGGGGGGTACCAGAAAAAATTTACCTATATTTATAATTTTTAGTAGGTTTATTTGGTACCCAATAAGAACTCAAAGTACCAAATTTCAGCGAATTCTGTTGAAAAACACGCTCAAGAACCTCAAAATACCGAAATTTTGGGGTTACCCTTACATGGGGGCTGTCCGAAAAAATGGACCTAAATTTATAATTTTTAGTGGGGATATTTGCTACCCAATAAGAACTCAAAGTACCAAATTTCAGCAAATTCGGTTGAAAAACACGCTCAAGAACCTAAAATTACCGAAATGGGAGCTATGCCTAAACGTGGACCGATATAGCCCATCTTCGAACTTGACCTGCTCTATCTCAATTCGTTTAGACGCTAGAGTGATTACAACAGACAGACGGACATGCATAAATCGTCTTAGAATTTTACGCTGATCAAGAATATATATACTTTATAGGGTCGGAAATGAGTATTTCGATGCGTTACAAACGGAAAAACAAAACTAATATACCCTCTATACTATGGTGGAGGGTATAAAAAGGGGGTTATATGGGGACTACCCCAAAAAGGGACGAACATAAATAATTTTTGGTAGGGAGATTTGTTACCATATACGACTACAAAATACCAAATTGCAGCGAATTCGGTTGAAAAACGCGCTCAAGAACCCCAAAATACCGAATATTGGGGGTACCCTTATATGGGGGCTACCCGAAAAAATGGACCTATATTCATAATTTTTTGTGAAGAAATTTGGTACCTATTAAGAACTCAAAATATTAAATTACAGCCAATTCGATGTAAAAATGCGATCAAAACCCCCAAAATACTAAAAATTGGAAGGTGCCATTATATGGGGGCTACCAGAAAAAGTGGACCTGTACTCATAATTTTTTGTGGAGACATTTAGTACACAATAAGAACCCAACGTACCAAATTTCAGCGAATTCGGTTGAAAAACACGGTCAAGAACCCCAAAATACCGAAAATTGGGGCGTACCCTTATATGGGAGGTATGCCTAAACGTGGACCGATATATCCCATCTTCGAACTTGACCTGCCTGCAGACAAAAGGCAACCCTGTGCAAAATTTCAGCACCCTATCTCAATTCCTTCAGAAGATAGCGTGATTACAACAGAGGGACGGACGGACAGACGGACATGGCTAGATCGTCTTAGAATTTTACCCTGATCAAGAATATATATGTACTTTATAGGGTCGGAAATGAATATTTCGATGAGTTATAAACGGAATGACAAAATTAATATACCCTCCATACTATGGTGGAGGGTATAAAAATACGATCTCGGCGCTTAAGAAGACGCTTACACATAAGATTATCACATGTGGCGTATCATAGATCTATGTGTATGGACACGTACGACTGAAACAACAATCGACCGTGTGGGTTTTCAAAGACGAGCCAATTTAAACGAGGGATCGTTTGAAAGCAAATTGTCTCACGTTTCTTTGCCAAAAACTGTTCGTGTGGTGATCAGGGGACCCTCATTCTCGATTTAATTATTTTTGTTTATTTTTGTTGTTGATGTTGAAAAGTCCTTATTTTTGGTGGCAGACATGATAAATCCTCACTAGAACAGCGAAATTTCCAACGTAATTAGCAGGCTGGAGCAGGAGTATTATTTAATTTTTTTAAATCGCCTATTTCTCCATTAAGCAATTCGTTGCTATCGGAATAATTATATAAAAAAAACGAACATGATGACAATGAGAGCTCTCATACATTGGCCCAAACCAGGGCCTAATCACCTATAAAATTATTATTAAGTTATATATATATATATATATATATATATATAAATCCAAGCCTTATAGGTGTCTCTAAAATTATTTCTTTAAAAATCCATGTCTATAATTATGCACCAAAATATTTTTTAATCCAAGACTATTGATATGCTAAAAAAATAATTTATAAAAAATCCCCGCCTATAGGTATACTCAAAAATTAATTTAAAAAATAATCTTGCCTATAGGTATGCTCAAAAATAATTAAAAAATATCCAAGCCTATATGTATGCTCTAAAAATATTTATTAGAAAAAATCTATGCCTATGGGTATGATATAAAAATTATTTATGTTAAAAAATCCACTTCTATAGGTATGCTCATGAAATAATTTTTAAAAAATGCACGCCTACAGATATGCTCTAAAATTAATATTTAAAAAAATGCACGCCTACAGATATGCTCAAAAAAATCAATGCAGGTCTATGTTGTGACATAGTCGTCATATTAATGTCCGGCATTATTTGAGATATTTTGATAATGCAGAGATGATTTTCCAAAAAATACAAAAGATTGGAGGACTTATGAAAGTCTTCCTTTTTAATTTCAATATTTTTTTTTAATTTTTCTAAGTACCCATCTAGAATTTCATAACAGATTTGTAGCATATGTAGCAAGTCGTGGTATAAAAAATTGTTAAAATTTCAAAGCAAAAGTTTACTCTGTAGTGAAAATAAGTTTATATCCTGATGGATGTTGTTGGTCGGTCGGTTGGTTGGTTGGCTGGTTTGTCTGATTGTTCTTAACAAATTATAGTTTATTGCGTTAGTCATTTTTTCTTCTTCTTCTACTACTTTTGTTGAGGCAAATTTTGAACTTTTAATAGTGTAATTTAGTTTTGTTTTTATTGCTGTTGTTATTGTTGCACCAAACTGATTAGAAAGCCGACAGAAGAAAATAAAAGTCTGACTAAAGTTTCTTATAAATACAACAACAGGCCGAGCACTAAAACACTTTTCCCTCATACTCCACATAGTGTATCCGCCACACTAGTTTTGTGTGTGTTTTCCCTGGTTGAGTTAACTATACAATAGTCTAGAGTCTAGACATAATTGACGGTGACGGTGAGATGATGTGCCTGCTGATGTATTCACAAAATCCGAACAAAGGAGGGTTTGCCATAGAGGGGGTGTGATAATGGCTGGAAATGCTTATGTAAATTTTATTATAAATAATTGGCACACAATTACAGCAAACACACACACACACCAACACATTCATACATACAAAAGCACATGAATGAAATTCGATAATATTTAAAAGTACAATGCAAAGGCATTGTACCGAAGGAAAACAAAAACAAAAGAGGAGGGGTAAAGGACAAAAGGGCGATTACAACGTCAGAGGTCGTGAGAACCGCTTAAGAGTGAACAATAAAAAGGCAAACAAATTGTTTGTCCAAATACGCACAGACACATACACACACAGGGAAATGTATACCTAACACATGCAAATCAACACACTCACACGCATATCTATGTAGTTAACAGTGGAAATGTCTTAAGTCAAATATTCATAATAACGTGAAATATCTAAACGGGTATATTGTTCTATAATAAAACGAACTTAGTTCGTTTCATTGTTCTGTAAGCGACCAAGAACAACAAAAGCAAATAAACACGCAAAGAAAATAACACTTCACCATAAAAATGCCATGAATGAATAAATGCGAGAGAATATTCTGTTCTGTTCTTGAGACGTATGGCATTAAATAAACATAATGCGAATTTTCTGCTTCCTGGCTTAGCTGTTTTCGGTCTGGGTTTTATTTTGAATTTATTTCTTCTTCGGTTAGGGATGTCTAACCCGGAAATGTATACCATTTAGGTTAATATTGTGGCAGTGTAATGTGTGGTTGTGTCATATTTTTTTAAATAAATAAAAAAATGCCTTTCTTATTTGAATGATATGACATGATGTTTGACAGTCTAGATATTGGTTTGAAATGTCTAGGGGAAACACTCAATTCCATGTTGAAATAAAACAAGAAAATAGTACGAAAATAAGTAATAATATGCTTTTGAGTTCAACCAAGCCCATCTTCTCATATGCCATGTGGTTTGCATTCAAAATTTGGTGATTACTCAAAAAATGATGAAAAATTATAAAAGTTTTTTTTTTAATAATTAGAACTCGTTTAAAGCATAAGTCTTTCTCTTCAATTTACTCTATAATTTAATTAAAATATACCAATTATTGATAAAGTTATTGTACATACAATGTGGTTACTCAACAAATATAGATAAATGATTTTTTTCGGTACATCTAAATTGTTGGTTATAACTTGGAGATTTGAAAACCTAAAATAAAATTATTTGCATTACTTTTGAAGGTTACATATTCCCTTTCAATTCGGTATATGATTTTATGAAAATATACCGATTATTCTAAAAGTTTTGGTACAGAGAAAGTGATTACTCAAAATATGGGGGTAAAGGAATTTTTTTTGGGTATACGTTTATTGTTGGTCATAACTTCTAGACGTTGAAAGCTATAATAAAATAATTGGTATTTATTTAAAGCTTAAGTCTTCCGCTTCTATTTGCTATATAAGTTTATTAAAATATACCGATTATTCTAAAAGTTATGATACATAGAATGTGGTTACTCAAAAATTACTATTAAAGGATGTTTTTGAGTACTTCTATATTTTTGGCCATAAGTGTAATATTTTGGCAGCTGTATTCTAATAATTTCATTCGAATGAAGGATAAGCGAGTTTCCTTGAAACTAATATACAATTTTATTAAAATATTCCAATTATTTGTAATGTTGTGAAATATAGAATGTGGTATGGCGACAAATGTTTTTTGTACACATAATTTTCTCATAACTTCGAGATTTGAAAAGCTATTACACAATATTTGGAATTATCAAATAACGTTTTCCAAATTCCGAATGGCAAATTACAGGAATATCTGTAGTTACTTTCCAGAAAATGACGTTGAAGCCTTAAAAATTCATAATTTCGAGTTGTAGTAATTAAATGGAATAGTGCTCCGATATTTGGCTTGAGCGCATCGGAGTGCATTCTGGATATTAGGTTTGAAAATTAAATAAAAACAGTAAATATTTGGATAATATAAATCCAAAGGCCACAAAATTATAAAAATAGTAGCCCTCGCATTGTCCATATATATGTGTTTATCCTCCATTTCGAAGTTTACGCCCCATTGATGGTTTTAGCAGCAAAGAAGCTGTAATTTGGCCTCTCGCTCAATGATCGGTATTTTTAAGGTATGTCTATATATTTCCACTGAAGAGAATTGAAAACATATTCGCAGAAAAATTTTAACCATCATCCCGTCATTTGTACAACACATTGCCACATTGTTCCCATCGACTTGCCTAGAAACATTATTCGCAGCGAATTTTCCAGCATGCTTTGACAAAGCCATCATAGGTCACGTTTAAATTTAGGTATTTAAAATGTTTTAGCCAAATTTTCCCACGGAAGGCCAGAATTTGAAATTCGAAATTCTAGAGGAAACAAGTGAAAAAGATATACTGACAGGTACTTGAAATGAAAATATAGGGAACATACCAAAAATGGACCTATACCGACATTTCTACAATCCGATTATGAAAAGAATAGTGTGTATAAACTTTCACACGGTGAAAATGTGCCTCATCGAAATATTGGTTCTAGACCCTATGTTTCTTGGAACCAAATCCGTTTCAGAAAAATTTTATTTCATCTCATCTTATTATGTCTTCAAAACTTAGTTCAAGTCCGAATTTGGGGAATATCGGTCTATGCCTTCTGGTACCTCCCACACAGGGGCTACGGCTAAGCCTAAATGCGGGCTATAGTCCACATATAGTTCATTATCGAACCGTACGTTCTAGTTTTTTTATCTCGATGTCCTTCGCAGGTGAAATGATTACAACAGAGTACCTTTATATTCATAATTTTTTGTGGAGTGATTTGGAACCTATTTAGAGCTCAAAGTACTAAATTACAGCCAATTTGGTGGAAAAATACGACCAAAACCCCCAAAATATTGAAAAATAGGAGTTACCGTTATATGGGGGCTACCAGAAAAAGTGGACCTATATTTATAATTTTTTGTGGCGACATTTAGTACCCAATAAGAACCCAATGTACCAAATTTCAGCGAATTCGGTTAAAAACGCGCTCAAGAACCCCAAAATACCGAAAATTTTGGGTACGCTTATATGGGAGCTATGCCTAAACGTGAACCGATATATCCCATCTTCGAACTTGACCTGCCTGCAGATAAAAGACAACCCTATGCAAAATTTCAGCACCCTATTTAAATTCTTTCGGAAGATAGCGTGATTACAACAGACGGACGGACATGGCTAGATCGTCTTAGAATTTTACCCTGATCAAGAATATATATACTTTATAGGGTGGGAAATGAATATTTCGGTGAGTTACAAACGGAATGACAAAATTAATATACCCTCCATACTATGGTGTAGGGTATAAAAAAACATCTTCGTACACAATTTTCAATATAGGTCCATGTTCTGACATTTTCCATCCGTATTGTTTGTAACTCCACATTCCGAGTTCTTGGAGAGTGAAAAACATATTTGTTGAAGATTTCCGATATGTTTTGACATAGCCCCATATAAAGGTCCTCCATCCGTTTTGGGTATTCTGATGATCTTAAAATATCAATATATTTGATCCATTTTCAAACCAAAGTGGCTGTGATTTAGTGTCTGAGATTGCTTTCATTAATAAATAACAAATAAAAAATTGGAACATCTCTGCCTAATTGACCTCTTTCATCTTCTGGGGCACGGCCTTTATATGGCGATACGAGAGAAAAAAAAAACAAATTATTTGTAAATTCAATTATTTTCCAAAATTTCCATTCTTACAAAAATTATGACAAAGATGTACCAAGGAATATAGAGTAATTTGAATTGTTCTTAAACATATCGATATCGATCGATTTACTTTACAGATTACCGACATCTCTAATACTATATTCAAACATTTCCCAAATATCGTCCACCATTCAATAATTATGAAAGCTAAATATGTTCTAGGAGTAGGATTAGGTATTCTCACTCACTCTATATGATAGCTTTTGTATTGTCGCACACACTCACACACTCTTTCCTATTCTATTAAAGCCCCTTTAAATGTGCAATGAAGTCAATTTTTCGCATACCAAATAATACACATTACGCCCAGGATTTTTGATAGCTAACAAATGGGAGACGAAAAAAAAAACAAATTCTTTTGTCTTGTGATGAGCGTAAAGCAGCATTGTTCTGTTCAAGCTAATTGTTCAACATTAAACCGTAAAGAACAATATAAAGGCTATAAGTAATTTTCTCCACAGCTTATGACATATATACATGGGCACACAAACACACACACACATATATATATACACACATGCATATTAGCTTGAAATCTTTATGAAGGGTATTATCCAACACCATAGAAGTCTGGGAATTTAACAATGACAACCGTTTAAATCATAAAAAACACCACACAACAACAATGAACTTTTTTGCGTGTGTGTGTTTGCTTGTATGTATGTGTAGGTGTAAATAACAGCCCAACTAAGAAGCAATGTAACGCCTTCGACTCCATTGTGTATTGTCACGCATAGGAACGAACCAAAGGCGCGCGTTCATTTCCTTCTTCTGTTGCCATCACCAGCACCAGTGTATATGTGTGTGTGTGTGTGTGTCGTTGTTTATTACAAGAGGCATAATATATATATATATTCCCTATGCATGTGGTAGAACTCCAAAACCGGCTCATGCTTACGGCTGCAAACGTTTTACTCTGAAGCCGGTTAAAGTTGCATTCTTAATTATTATTAAGTTGCCCAACTATGCACATTTATGAAGTGAAAATATAATTTATGGCAAAAGTTTTATATTTTTCTGGGAGAAAGAAAAAAAACAACAACAACAAATGGAAATAAACTGAATATTTGCTTCACACGCTGAAGGTTTGAGTGACAACAGCTGTTATTGTTGCTGTTGTTGCCGTTTGCATTGTGCAACTTCAGCAATTTATGAGTGACTGAGTGAGTGGAGTGACTGAATGACTGACAGACAGACAGACGGAACTGTTGTGTAAAGCCGCATAAATCCATTTCAACGACATCACAATTGATATTTTGTCAGATCCATTACATAAGGGCACAGTGTGCTCAATAGGCTTGGTGGATAAGTGATCCGAAAGTGTGTATGCGTGTGTGTTTTTTAAGAAGCCTATAGATTTTGCGTCTATTGAAATCACGTAAGAGATGGAAATATTTTGGATGAGCCCAATGCAAAGGTGATATATGAGTCGTTTATTATGAAAGTGTTCTATGTAAATTTTTTCTTATATTGAGATTTTTAAAAGTTTGGGTTTGATTGGTTTCAAAAATATTGTTAAGTAGTACTCATTTTTTATACCTTTTAACGCACTGTGGTACCGGGTATTATGTCTTTGTGCATATGTTTGTAACAGGCAAAAGGAAACGAGATAGACACATGGTTCCTTTTGAGAATATGCATAGAATCACTTTCTGAGCCGATTTATGCATGTCCGTCCATATATTTTTCTGAACAAAGTACAGGTCGCATTCCTGGTCTGATTGGTATGAAATGTGGCACAGGTTACTTATTTGGCCCAAGGACGAACTCTATTGAAATTGGA
Source organism: Musca vetustissima (assembly GCF_032173495.1). NCBI lineage: Eukaryota > Metazoa > Arthropoda > Insecta > Diptera > Muscidae > Musca > Musca vetustissima. Next base: position 31,096 of record NW_026879600.1, on the reverse strand, counting down.
AAAAATCGGTTCAGATTAAGATATAGTTCCCATATATATTTTCGTCCGATTTAATGTAAATCGGTTCAGATTTAGATATAGCTCCCATATATATTTTCGTCCGCTTTAATGTAAATGTTGTACCAAAGTCCCTATATATCTTTTGATTTGCACGAAATTTGGCACAGCGTAATGAATTAGGTATATAATGATTTGTGTTTAGTTTCATGAAAATCGGTTCAGATTTAGATATAGCTCCCGTATAAATTTTCGTCCGAATTAATGTAAATGTTGCACCAAAGTCCCTATGTATCTTTCGATTTGCACGAAATTTGGCACAGCGTAATGAATTAGGTATATAATGATTTGTGTTAGCTATATATATTTTCGTTTCCTCCCTATATATCTTTCGAAAAATTTGGCACAGCGTAATGAATTAGGTATATAATGATTTGTGTTAATTTTCCTGAAAATCGGTTCAGATTTAGATGTAGCTCCCATATATATTTTCGTCCGATTTAATATAAGTGGTGCACCAAAGTCTCTTAAAATCGTTCGATTAGCACGAAATTTGGCAAAGCGTAATGATTTAGGTCTAGAATGATGTGTGTTAAGTTTAGTGAAATTCGGTTCAGATTTAGATATAGCTCCCATATATATTTTCGTCCGATTTAAGCTAAACGTTGTACCATATATATTGCAGAATGACATGTTTATGGATTAAATTTAATTTTACTGGTCCATTCAAAATGATTTAAGCTAAACGTTGGTTTGTTTATGGCTTTGAGCAATATATAATTTGTCAATTCTGTTTTTTTTAAGATCATTTTGTAGGCGTGGATTTTTTATTTTTTTTTTTAAATTTTAAAAATTTTAGCCACATTTGCCTGCTTTCGATCTACGAGCCATGTAAAGGTCCGGTACCATTTTCAGTTTTTAGCCGCATTTTTATATCAAAATGGAGGGAGAGAAAAACATATTTGCAGATCAATTTTAGATCCACATAAAGATCACATCCAATGTTCGGATGTGATAAAATGTATATTCTATTATATGCCACTAAATCCATTCATAATCAACCAAATTAGCTGTAATCAAACATTCCATATTTCTGGGAGAGTAAAAAACATCTTTGCGGTATCGATTCAAGACCCCTTTAGAGCATTATATGCCACTAAATGCAACAGTCCAGTATCGATTCAAGACCCCTTTAGAGCAACAACTTTGCGATTAGTTTATACAAAATTTGCTGAAAAGGATATGGCCCAATGAAGATTTTGAGTACTTTTATTTTTGGAGTTTTTTTTTATTAGTTTCAAATATTTTATATTTCATTTTGATTATTTTTTGAACACTGTGCAGTATATGTAATTATTCATTAAATAGCAGAAAATGCGAAAAGTCACATTACATCTTTTAATACACGCGAAATTCATGTTCCCGCTGACAAGTGCTTCTACCACAAAGATAAAGTTAATTCCAATTCAAGTAATTATATTAAGTAGATTCTACTCGAGCGGATTGGGGTGGGATGATGATGGCTGGTTTCATTTCATCAATGTCGATGTAAAAATTATTATGTATGAAATTCAATTTGGTTTTGTCATACTACTGCTCATACGAGTTGCAGAATTTTAATTAATTAAACTTTTTGGAATTCATAAAAAAATAATAATAATAAAGTTCCATATTTGCTCAACTAATAACAAACTAGAATTGCGACTGACTATTTTGAATAAAAAATGTCAATCCTACAGAATAATAAAATAATAATAATATATGTGTATATAAATGACTTATTGTTACACCAACACCCTATAAATGAGGTGACGACAAACACTCTTACCGACCTCTGTTTTAGTGTTACAAAATTCTTATATGTATTTTCCAAATTATTTCGATGTAAATACTAAATAAAATATAGCAAATAAGAGTTGTTTTAATGAAGTATAACATGAACATATGTAAGTAAATAGGAAGAAACGGGACAAGACGATAACGAAGAAAACATAAAATCATAAATGACCCAGATGAAAATCGCCCACTTAGGCGAGTCAGGAAGGATCTGCAGAGGGAGATCCATCGTTATAAAATGAAGCCTCGTTATAAAATGAAGCCTCGTTATAAAATGAAGCTGAAAATCAGCTGTCCTAACGAACCCGAGTTCAATTACGTTCAGGATGGCGCAGTCGTCTTAATTCGAAGAGGGCACAACCCTCACACACACACAACACTTATTCAATTGTCCTGCCCCGCCAAGCCAACTCAACTCACTCCAGAAGATATGTGGCTGTAGCCTGTGGAAGTAGTGGGATTTCTTAACATGGAGACAAGTCCATAATTGAATGAATCAAACAGGAGGATTAATATGCATTAAAACTGCTATAACATCAGCCAGTTTAGACATCGATGCTTATGCGTGAGTTCTTGGGCAAAAAATAAATTTTTATCATGCCCTACCGATATTTTACCCTTATGCCGGGGACAAAGCTTGGCAACTTCGAAACACGTTTAAAACAGCTCTAGTTTCGATTTTCCAGTTACCTCACCAATGGCAGAAAAACGCTTTCCCTTTACAGGTGTCTTCTTAGAAGAGGAAAAAGACAGCGGAGGCCAAATCCGTTAAATACGGTGTGTGTCTTTTTTCCACTTCTAAAACCAGAAGACACCAGTAAAGGAAAAACGTTTTTCTATCATTGATGAGATAACTGAAAAAAATCGAAACAGGAAGTGTTTCAGAAATGTTTCAAAGTTGCCTTGCCTTTCGGTAGGTCACTATTGGAAAGGGCATAATATATTTATTGATTTAAAACTATGGTTATGTTTTTGTCAGTATATATATCGGTTGGTAATATTATCGAAGTTGAACATTTCCCCATGCTACAGGTTGTAAACCGTTCGATTCTACCCTAAACGGTTTTTATACCCTACATAATTTATAAACACGAAACAGGCCACATTTCCACGCCTCCGAACCATAGTATGCTAAATCTGAAAAGTGAGTTTTTCAGTATCGTACGTGCCATGCTAAGTACATTTTTGCTTATAACTTTGGTTTGGATTGGCCGATGATTACCAAAATTTCAGTGAATTTAAATTAACGACCGTAGTATCTAAAAACGTAAAGAACGTTAAAACATGCTAAGTCGACTTAGCATACTATGGTTCGGAGGCGTTGATTTATGGACCAATCTTCTGAAGGTTCTGGACAATAAAAACCCCTATTGTTTTGAAATCTACCAAATACTTAATTTGTGTCCGAATTTCGTTAAAACTGGAGATGAAAATCGGTCCAATAAGCATGTCTTTTTTTAATAAAGATCGTTCAATATATAGCGGGTCAAATTGACTCAGATCGAGCAAAAGGTTGCAAATATCACGAAATATTGTCCAGGCTCGAAATAAACATCAGCAGAAAGTTAGAGTTCCGTGGTAGTTGTTAGAGCATCGTATAGTCGGCACCGTCCGACCATACTGTTCCGCTCACTGGTTCAATTGTTAAATCTAATTGTTGTCCCCTAAAATAGTTGACACCAAAAATAACAAAAATTTGCCTTTTTCTAAAAATAGTTCGAGCATATATTTACATAAAATATATTAATATAGAAATGTTTACATATGCAATGCACACACACACATATATGTATTTGTTACAAAATAAAAAAAATAGTTAAAATAGTAGAATATATATTAAATATAAATATTTATACAAAAGTTTAATTTAATGGAAATAAAGCAAAAAAAATTCTAGACTACAAAAACACATATACATATTTACAGTGGACTCTCTTTCTAAGGGAATGCATCACTTGGCAGCAGTGTGCGTGTGTGTGTGTGAGAATGGGTTTAAGTGCTGCCAAGGGATACATTATCCGTATCATTCTTTTGTGTAACAAAAGAAAACAAACAACAAGGACGAGTAATTAAAGTAAAGCAATAACAAACAATGTAATGTTTGTAAAACGATTAAAATAATATTGTTTTTTTTGTGTGTGTGTGAGAGGTAGTTTTTTGTTGTTTTGTATTTTTTTCTACACTTTTTATAATAACAAGGAATTAAGAGAGTATCTGATTTGTTTTACATTAAACAAAATTAAATAAAGAAAAACAATTTCTTTTAACATTTAGGTTCTTATTCCTAGTATTTTTTCATTTTGATTTAAGTTTCTGTTTTTTTGCTTTTCAAATATCAAAACTTACCTGAGTTGATGGTACAGCAGCAGCAGCAGTAGTTTGTTGATATTGTGGTTGTTGTTGTTGCTGTTCCTGAGTTTGTGGAGCATACAATGGTGCCGAGTACTGAGCATGGGGTTGTGGGGTGAACTCACGTACAACCCGTTCTTCATTGGCTGGAGGCCAAGCTACACGCTTGTAACCTTTTTATGTGAACAACACAGAACACAGAACCATGGCGGATGTGTAATTGGCGGTCGCGGAAATGAAATGAAACGAAAATACATTTTCAATTAATAAATAATCACATAAATATCAATAGAAGAGAAGAGAATTGAATATCGTAGCGCTAAACTAATTTTGTCTGTGATTTATCGCTGTAAGCTGCAAGCCAGCTAATCAGCCGCACAAATCCTTTGTGCCTTTTACCAAAAATATTCCGTGAAACCACAAAGGGGAAATAAACGTTTATAACCGGATTATGTGTAATTTTGTTAAGTATTCAATCGGCCAAAATTTCATTAGTTTCGTTAAGAATTGCCTAAGGCGATAACGAAAATTTGTTATGCTGTGTCCGACACGGTAGATTTTATGCCATTGGTGGTATTTTAGGAAGATTAAAAGGGTGGGATATAATTGAAATTAATTTATAAGTCAATATTTGTATGGCAACAACATTTAAATTTAATTAAACGCATGTACAGGGGTATAATTACTTTAAGAGGGGTATAATGTATAAGTTTTGAGTCTATTTTTCTTTTTTTTTCTTATTTTCACCAGGTAAAGGGTCTACGACAAACATTTCGAATTGCAGAGTTCGAATGGTGGAGAGTATAATCTGCAGCTAAATCCATATAACAAAAGTGAATGCTATCGATTTTGGATCTGAATAAAATTCTGCGTCGATCGAGCCATGTTCGTCGTGCATAGAAACACTTTCTGAGTCGATTTATGCATGTCCGTCCGTCAGTTGGTGTTAAGTTGTAAACAAAGTACAGGTCGCATTTACAATCCGGATGCAATTTGGCACAGCTCACTCATTTGTCCCAAGGACGAACCCTATTGAAACCAGTGAGCGGTGCAGTACAGTCGGACGGGGCCGACCATATGATACCCTACACAACTACCACGGAACTCTAACTTCTGTGTATGTTTATTTCGAGCCTGATCAATATTTCGTGATATTTGCACCCTCTTGGCCGATTAGAGATCAACAGCACTTCTTCCTTACAAATACATATTTTCCGAATATCCCAATATTCTGTACAGACCTTCTAATTACTTGACCAGATTCACTTCACCGTGTGTTGTGTTGTGATTTTCGGTTTTGTAGCCTATAGATCGACTCGAAAAAATACAAAAAATTTAGTTTTGGGTCCACTTCATCCCAAAATTTTAATCTGACCATCACAGAAAATTATAGACGTTGTCCTTGACCATACCTGGATCCTCAAGGAAAATTTCAAAGCGATGAGCGCTATATTTCCCTCCTCTATTGTGGTAATATGTTACTAAATAATATATGAATACGTAAGGTCCTGAAAATATTTACGTGTAATCCGACATCCGAGTACATACGACCATATAATTTTTATCAATTTAAAGGTGAACCACTCCTCTTGGATATACTATCAAATTCTTGGGTCTATATCCTTCAGGAGTAAATATATACGCCATAGAATACAATTTTTGTAATTTTTCACACAAAAGTCAGGGTTTATTTGACCCGGTAAATATTGACCGATCTTTATCAAAACAGGCATGCTTATTCTTCGGTCCTATCCCCTCTCCACGATGTTTGGGCCATAATTGCGGCCTCTGGAGCGACCAGAAAAACCGATAAAAATTAAGTATTTGGTCCATTTCATCCCCTAAATATTAACCGATCTTTACCAAAAACAATAGGGGTCTTCATTGGCCAGAACCCATCCTACATGCAAAATTTCGTGAGATTTACCACACTGTGGTACAGGGTATTATGTCGTCCATAACTGTGGCTTGTATCGTGTTTACAAATTATAATGGACAGACGGACGGACACACATGTCTAGATCGACTCAGCTAGTCGAGATATGACGATCGGTATACTTAAAGGTGGGTCCCATATTTCGCAGTGTTACAAACTCTTGGGGCTCCACAAAGCTATAATACCCTGACAACATAGTTGTGTAGGGTATAAAAATCGGTTAAGATTTGGATATAGCTTTCATATATATTTTCGTCCAATTTAAGTAAATGGTGCACCAAAGTTATTTTATATATTTTGAGGTGTGTTATGTTTCGTGAAAATCGGTTCAGATTTAGATATAGCTCCCATACATATTTCATCCGATTTAATGTAAATGGTGCACCAATCATATATCATTCGATTTCCACGAAATTTGACATAACGTACTGAATTAAGACTAGAATGATGTGTGTTAAGTTTCGTGAAAATCGGTCCAGATTTAGATATAGCTCTCACATATAGTGTCGTCCGATTTCATATAAATGGTGCACCAAAATCCGTTTATATCTTTCGATTTGCACGAAATTTTGGCATAGCATTGACAACCAAAGGGGCTGCATTTTTGGAATTTCGGGCTCTTGGTGGAACATTTTTGGTAATTAAGGTTTTCATTTAGGTGTTCGAAGTCTCTATCCGCATTACGAATTGACACGAATATGCCGTAATTTGATATTTCGTTTCCGGTTATTAAAACATATTAACGGAAATTTTTCAATATGTCCGCCCCCCAATGTTTGGAAATTTTTAAAGGTTATTGCCGCATTTTTCCACTAAAGAGGTTGTAATTTGGAACTCCATGTTCATATGGCCTATAAAATATATATTCAGGTCCACATTTGGACATAAATTCCATACAAAGGTCCCGGCTATTTAAGGTATATTTATGCTAGTTGAGGCGTTTTCCAGCCGTAGTATCTGTCTCGCTTAAATGTTTTATTATATGTTCATTGTATGTCGCAGGCCCTAAAGTCCCGCCCATTGTGGAAATGAGTTTTATTCATTCTCAAAAGTTCAATGAACATTTTTCGACATATGTCCATGTTTTCGGTATTTTCACAGTCCTAGACGCATTTCCAAACCAGGCTATCATATAAGGGTCTCTACCGTTTCCTGTAAGCGTTCACGCTGGAGGGTGAACGCTTACATAACATCGTCTGGTGGCGAAAATCGCCGTTGACCATGCATTTTTTGCGTGATGTGCGGGAACAAAGAGAAGTTATTCGGTATCAATTCCTCGTTTTGGTTGGTAGAAAAGAAGCTGTTTTAGCCGATGTATGTGAGAATTGGCATTATTTTTTGTTATTCAAATTACTTCGATTATTTCAGGCAAAAAAATGGTGGCGAGAAGGGAGAATATGAAAGAACGATCAAAATTGTATCAAATTACATCGCGTTGCAGACAATTACCAACCGATGCCACTGTGTATATATATCATAGACACAAACCATGTACATCACTTACATGGTTTATGTATACACTCATCAGCTCCATCTATTGGTAATTGTCTGAAACGCAATATAATTTGCTACGATTTGGATTGCTCTCTCATATACTCCCTACTGTGGCGTAACATTCCGATTTTACTTTACACATGAATTTGCTTCGAAGTGCGTCATACACGAACCACTTTCGTTGAATTTAGCTCGTTTTCGAAGAACTACAATCGACACCAGACTCTTTTGAAATTTTAAACTTTTCAATGGAAATTTCGGATGGTGTCAGGCAACAACATTGTAAATATTTTTTATGTTTACAATCGACTGCATTATTACAGATTTTCTTCCCCAATGAATCATCGATGGAATTCCCCAGTCACACAGGAAACCTGCTCCATGACATGTCACACTGAAAAACCAAAAATAAGAAATACTATTTTATATTGTGACATACCCACAATAACAGAGATCATCGTCTCCTACGCGAACGCATTTAAAGAACAATGTAAAACACCTTGAAGCCACATTGAATGTCGAAGTACTGAAGCAAAGAGGATTAAGATGGTAAGGGGGAATATTTTATGGTCATTGAAAGTAAAACCCAGAGAAGCAGCAGCAACAGCACAGTTTGGTCTTCCTACTGCGCCATCAACGGTTAACTCCATACAATGCGTGAATGACGGTGTTAAAAGAAAATGGGCTCACAACTCTTTGCAAAGCAGATAAATAACATGGCCTAAATTGTTGCGGTATGGGAAAGGAGAAACCAACAAATCCAAAGGGCCTAAAAAGTGGAACATATGTGCCAAAGTATCTTTGCTGGTATTTAGAAGGGCTTAATGGCCGTACATGTTTCGCCCTCGAATGCTTCACTCACTCTCTCTCCCTCACTCCTTTATTTGTTTACTCACATATGCCATTACATAGAGCACATATAGAGAACGCGTGGCCACATTTGTACATGGGATATTTTGAGTTTTAGTTCGGTTGGTGTTGTTGTTCTTGCTTCCATTTGATGTCCAGCGAAAAGGTATAGGAATCAGAAATCAATAAATGCCACTGGTGGTAATTTACGAATATCCGTTTTTCGTGCCATAGCTTGGGGTACTTTTCAAAGTGTTTTGGGTCATATACATACGTGTTTCGGGTCTTTTGTATGACTATTTGTTGTTGTTATTGTAGTCGGATAATTGTATTAAGATGGGGATAATGCGACTACGAGATACTTTTATGAGCAAATAAAAACGGTGTTAAGAACTTTTAATCTATCCCGAACGGCAATTAAATTGGTGAGAACTAATGTGAGTATGGATTGTAATTGGGGGATTCTGCGAGGAAATAAAAAACATATTAGCAGAAATTCGACAATAGAGGTCTACATTTTGTCATCGCCCCATACACAATTTTTAACCTATTATAGGTATTTTCCAAGTAAACTGGGTATTCTGTGGTGTTGGAGGGTAAAAACCGTCTTAGATAAATATACATGTTTGATCCTAAGCCAATTTTTTTCTTCAAAAAATAGCAGCGTATAGGGGAAACCTGCAGACAGTAGCAACACGTAATGCGATGGAGAATTATCGGAAGAAAATAAGAGAGGAGAAACCTGTTTTCAGAAAAAAGAACAAGAAAAACGCGAGCAAATCGAGGTGCAGGAGTCAGAATGAAGGAAAAACCCCAAACCGAAGGCTTTGGTGCAGGCACATCCTCTTGCATGTTGAGTATCTGAAAGCAGCATTTTGAAAAGCTTCTGGTATCAAATAGTGGCGGTGAAGAAGATACCCTAGAACCAATAAGAGTTGGCCAAGATGTGGTCAGAGTAGCAATTAATCGGCTGAAGAACAATAAATCGGCAGGTGGTGATGAATTACCAGCCGAATTATTCAAGACCGGTGGTCAGATTCTGGTCAGCATGCACCAGCTAATTAGTACAATTTGGCTAGAAGATTGATTGGAACCTCAGCATCCTGTGTTCCGCACAAAAAAAAAAAAAGAGACAAGACGAAATGTGCCAACTATAGACGAATTAGTCTTCTTCCCATCGCATATATAGTGCTATTCAGTGTGCTGTATGAACGATTGAAGCAAATGGTCAATGACATTATTGGACCATACCTACCAAATTCACTATAGAACGAATTTTCACTCATGGAAAAGAGACCCACGAAAAACACATCGACACATTCCACCTATTCGTATTTAAAGCCATATCTACGTTCGGCATTCCTGCAAAATTAATACGGCTATGCTGGATAACTTTAAGTGGCAAAAGGTCAGCAGTTAAAGTCGGAAAGGACCTATCGGAGTCATTTAATACCGAACGAGAATTCAGATAAGGTGACAGTTTGTCGTGTGACCTGTTTAACATCCTGTCGGAAAAGGTCATACGAGTTGCAAATGTGAACAGAAATGGCACACTGTACACCAAACAGCATATGTTACTCGCCTACGCCGATGACATCGATATAATGGGTCGAACATTGCGAGCGGTAACAGCCACCTTTGAAAAACTTGAGAAGGAGTCTGCCAAAGTGGGACTGGCAGTAAAGGCATAGCGTACTGAATTCAGAAGAAGGTTTCATGAAAATCGCAATATAGATATATTTTCCAGATTTTATTTAAATTTTTAATTAAGCCGAAGGATTTTTGCACAACGATTTTATATACCAAACGCGTGTCAAGTTTTGTATCGCCATAAAAAATATAGCTCCCATGACATTTGTTTTGAAATTGGGAGGAAATTAATCTAACCTAACCTGTGACAGATTTCATTGAAATCGGTTGACATTTGGATATAGCTTTCATATCTATTTTCATCCGATTTTAACAAATGGTGCACCAAACTCTTCAGGTTTTTTCTACAAGATGTAATCGCGTGTAGAAGTACAAGCCGTATATTCTGATTTCGTGTATGGATGTGGGTGCATATTTCCTTTAAATCGATTTACATAATTTTGTCCCATTGTAACAAACAAATGACATGTTTATGGACTGATCTAAGTCGGTTCTGTTTAGAGATAAGATTATCCAATTTCATGTTAATGCCCTTCCATTAGGATGCATCTACGGGCCGATCTATGTCGATGGTGAATATCGCCGTCAAATGAACCATGAGCTGTACCATCTATTCTCGAACATCGACATAGTCAGACATATCGAGGTGTAGCGACTACATTGACTAGGTCATATTGTGAGAATTGATGAGGATGCCCCAGTTCAAAAGGTATATTAAAGCGATCCAACTGTTGTTTAAAGCAGATGGGTAATGCCACAAATTCGATGGAAAGATCATGTGGAAGACAACATCATGGTGAACATGGTCTTTGAAATTGGATGCGGCGCTTCTCACAAGACCGAATTTCCATTATTAGGTTATAAATACATATAGTAGCTCTCATATATCGTTTATGGGGCCTGAAGTGATTATTCCGATGAGTTTCCAATAGCATGCCTAACTAAAGCACAACCATACCATTTCCTATTTTTTAAATAACACATTCGGAACCATATTTTCCAATACCCATTTTAATGTTTCGAATTGGTCTAAAGTTATCCCACGTACGTATGTATGTATGCACAAATAACCAAACTATTAAGGGCGGGCGAAATAAATACCTAGTTACTTTTTTCATCATGCCCTTACAACTTTTTTTTTCGTTTTGTACGCTTCTTTCAATGCTTACATAGGATGCTGGCGGTGTTTGTTTCTCTGTTTTTTGTTTGTTTGTTTGTCGTTTTTTTTTTAGTCCACGATACAACATTCTCGCCCTTTATGTTTGTTCAGGATTCCGGCTAGCTGGAATACCTTGAATTATAAACACGTGCTAAAGGCCATGTACACATTTATGCGAGATTCCTTTGCTCGGACCAGTGCCATAATTTCATATTTTTATGCCCGAAGAGTGCTAAATTTAATAGAAATCATATTTTAAGGGTTTATGGCCGGAACGTGAAGCAGAAAAAAATGGAAACTGTAAATGTGGAAAGTGCCAATATTGTGTTAAATTGTTAACAGAATTTGTTTTTATTAATGTCAAGATTTTTTCCTCTCCCATTTTGTGGTGGGCTTTAGTGATGTTGTTTGCAATCCTTTACTATGTTCGTTATGTGGCGTGTGGCCTAGGTGAATGTGTAAGTGTGTGTGTGCGCGCGTGAGTTCGTGTTTTTGTGATGCAGTATTATTACATTAAAAGTTATTTAATAGAATTTAATTTGTTGTGGAAAAAGTTGAAGAATCATAAATCCCCCTGTCGGTTTTAATGAATGTGCACCAAAAAAAGAAGGGGGTATCTTGCGAAGGCAAAACATATGGAGATTATTTGCAGGCTGTTCATTGAAGAAAATATAGAAAAAGTAATGTAAAGCCATGGGAAGCTGGATGGGATTTAAATGGCTGAACAAAAGGTAACTATTAAATTTTGTTTTTTCTTTGAAAGGCCACGGAATTAGTAGACCTGAATATCTCTCCCAGACTTTCAATCTCTACACCATTAGAAGGTGTACCAGGCCTACTAGGTTCATTATTTTCAAAATTTCCTGAATTACATTTGTTCGATATTTTTTTTTGTTATTTGGTACCCTTGGGAAAGGCCAAACAAAAACTATTAACAAAATTATACTAAGGTCAAAGAAATCGACGAAACCTGTCGATTTTATTCACAATTAAGTGCGGGTGTCTCATTTCGAATACACCTAAGTCTGTTTTTACACGGTCTTTTTGTACACGGTTTTGATATAACACGGTTTGAATATTGAATATTTTTAATTTTTTTAAACGATTTTATTCCATTTAGCACGATTTGTAATTTTATGTACTTAACTTTTTTTGTCAAATTTAATTTTTGGGAAGTATGTTCATATCACAAAAAAGTATTTATGAAAGAATAAAGTCTGAAATCATCGATAGTATCGATAGTTTGCGAACACTAGCTTAAATTTAATTTAAGTGAATTCCCCTTTAGCGCGTACAAATAATTTTTAGTGGTCAAAGCAAATGTGAATAGCACTAATTTAGAGGAATTCCCTTTTTACACGGTTTTTTTTACACGGCTTCTTCTGGAACCAATCTACCGTGTAAAAACAGACTTAGGTGTACTTGATATTTTGATGACTTTCAAAGAATATTCATAACCTTCAAAACGGTTCGGATACATTTAGGTGGAAATACCTCCACCACAAGGTGGAGTGTATATATTTTTTTATTTATTATTTATTATTGGATACAGCACAAAGTATATCCTTGATTAGAATAAAATTCTATGTCGATTTTCGTCAAATGAACCATGAGCTGTACCACCTATTCTCGAACATTGACATAGTCAGACGTATCGAGATGTAGCGACTACGTTGACTAGGTCATATGGCGAGAATTGATGAGGATGCCCCAGTTCAAAAGGTATATTAAAGCGATCCAGCTGCTGTTTAAAGCAGAAGGGGAATGCCACAAATTCGATGGAAAGATCATGTGGAAGACAGCATCATGGCGAACATGGTCTTTCTCACAAGACCGAATTTCCATTATTAGGTTATACATAAAGATAGTAGCTTTCATATATCGTTTATGGGGCCTGAAATGATTATTCCGATGAGTTTCCAACATCATGTCTAACTAAAGTACAACCATAACATTTCCTATTCCTATGTCCGTCTGTTGAAATCACGATAGAGATGGCAATATTTAGGATAGAGCCCTGAAGTATTGTACAGACATTGCTAGAACTCTTAAAATGTTTGATATTGGGAATGGGATATATCGGTCCACGGTTTGTTGTTTGCCTCCATATTCGATGTTTCCTATTTGTTCAGAGGTGTTTAAAACCATGTCTTGTGTGGCATTCCTGCAAAATTAATTCAGCTATGCAGGATAACTTTAACTGGCACAAGATCAGCAGTTAAAGTCGGAAAGGACCTCTCGGAGTCCTTTAATACCGAACGAAGATTCAGATAAGGTGACAGTTTGTCGTGTGATATTTTTAACATCCTGCTGGATGTCGATTTTTTTGGTCAAAAAAACAAACCAAACCCAACTACCCAACATATTAACCGGACCCTTCTGACCATCCCTCTTTTCAAAACTGATGACCCCGATGAAAAGAAAGTGTTGTTTTTTAATTGTTTTACCTAACAAGAAGAAAATGCGTATAGGACTATGGAAATTTATTAAATTGAGCCAGGGCATAATATGGACCCCTATTAAAAATTATGTGTATTACATTCACTTCAGGTGGAAAATACGGATAAAACTTTGAAAAATCCGAAAATTGGGTGATTCCGAATTTTATTCTGGTCGTGGCTACAGATAAATTATGGGGTATACTCTATACGATTGTTAAGACTACCTCTTGTATACATCCAAAGATGTGTAGGGGGTAGGTCCAATCCTTCTATGATATTTTCCTTAACGTTTTGTTTTCATTTCGTTGAAAAAAAACTACTTTCCCCCCTCACCTATTCCTTCCTTTTGCTATTGCTGATATGATTATGCAGCCTTTTTGTTTTTTCTCTTAAAAAGGATAGGCGATTGGGCGGTAGGAAATTTAAAACAGGTTGCTGCTACGGAAGTTGGGCATGTTAGTCACTCTTTGGCACTTTATAATGGCATTTATGTGTTCGCATGTGTGTGTGTATGTATGCACTCCTGTGTGTTATATTTACGTTATGTACGTGTGTGTTTGTCTAGGATTTTCTTGTTAGAGAGTTCGTTCGTTCGTCCGTCCGTATGTTTGTTTATTTATTTGTTAAAAACAAACACGTTTCTTTATTTTCTACTTTCTCGTTGGACATTGTTATGTCCTGACGAAGGAAGAAAAAAAAAAACAAAAAACCTTAAAGTTTACCTAGATATTTCATATTTACTTTTCTTTCTACATATTTATTGTGGCGGGGATGTGGTCCGTATATAAATTTGTTATGGGCTGGATATAGTTTTTTTTTTCGTCTATGTCGTCTAATATCCCAAGATGGGCCATAACATGATTAAATGAGGAATGAGTTAAAAGATAAAAACAATTTTCGGGACAGATTTTTTTCTATTAGCAAAAAAATGTGTATACTAACACATATATATTTAGTGGAAGAAATAAATGGGTAGGAATTTTTGAAATGGATTCTTATTAGGCCCTTTACAATTACATCAGTAAATGGTTAGAGAATATTCCTCGTGGATCTATCAAAACATAGCCCTGTAAAAAAAACACTTCAGTCATGGAGAACATCGACAAATACGTGTATAAACTGACAATGAATGATCTTCATATGATATACCGTACGTAATCCTCAAAATTCCTAATAAAAGATGGTACCGTTATATGAGGTCTATCCTGAAACTTTCATCAATATTTTTGGTGGTCAATTCCCCTGAAATGTAGAAAATGTTTATAATTTGTAAGTATCAGGGTGGCCCCTGCATAACGGCACCCCTCAATATTCGGTATGTTGAGGATTTGGGACACGTTTTTCAATCAAATTTACTGCATAACTCCCATATAAAGGTTCCGCCCCATTTTCTGTAGTAATATGTTACCTGACTGTCTATAATATGAGCTTTACACAGACGTAACGGTAGTCACCATATAAATATAGCTACCGCTTTTTTAAATCCCATGGCTTATGGTGGAGAATATAAAAAGTTGGGCCTTGCCGAATTAACGACATTTCTACATAAGTCCAGTTTTTTTAATAATCACATCATTGGGCAATCGAAGGTATCGTTCGAAATGTTCCTATACTATGGCTCTCTGGTAGTTTACGTATTTTTTCCCCTTAGGATTTTCCCCGAAGATGACCATTCAACCCCACCGAACTTACCACCATTAGTCGTGATTTACTTTATTACCCCTTTTAATGTACGGCTAGAGTTCGAAAATTATGGCATACAAAGTTATTAACAGTGCTTTTCTCTTATGATTTCTTTTTTCATTTCTCCTTTCCGCCCTTCCCTCTGTTTCTACATCATTTATTTTCTATTTTAGTTTTTCTTGTTCGTTCGTTTTTGCTCATCGTTTGCTCGAAAACTTAGCTTAGTCATTATTTGGCATTTGATTTGTAGTTTGGCATGGCACATAGTCGGTTGGGATATTTCAGGGTTTTGTTGTTGTTGATTTTGTTGTTGTTATAATGATTTTTCCCAAAAGGTGTTAACGTGATTTATTTTATTTGATTTAGGGCTATGCCAATATTGAAATTTATGTTCTCTATGTCCCCCCATTTTGTCCGAATGCCAGTTGCCTTTTATGTTTAGTTTTGAGATCTATTGCCAATTTATTGGTATTTAGAGAGAAACATTATTATTGTGAACATGATACACCCCAACATATTAATACACACACACACATACACACTCTCATAAACACATATCATCATTGGGGGGAAGGAGTAATGTGACATGGCTATTGGTCAACATAGGGGAATTGGTTGCAATAGTTGACCATCAACATATGGAGAATCTATAGGTAAAAAAATAATAAAGGCTATGGCCGGTCAGGATACAATTCAGAATTATTTGAAGATGCTCCATACAAGTTCTACAAAAATAAAAACGAATTTCCACGGACAGCTCAGTATATTTTGGGGAGTATGTGTCCCTTTTTCAGTCGAATTGGCTGCAATTAGGTTAGCGAATCTTCCTAACAAAAATTATCAACATTAGTCCATTTTTGGTCTACTTTTTACGAAAGCCTCAATATAACGGTACGGTATGGTCCTGTTATTTACCCGAATGGGCTATAATTTCATTGGATGTCAAATCTTTCTACCAAAAATCGGTTATCATATGACTATAAAGTCCAATCACATCTTCGGACTAAAGAGTGCATCAAACAGTTGCTTTTTTACTCTCAGTATTATGGTTAACGAAATATCGGTTTTAGATCCCATGTTTCTTTGGACCAAATCCATTTTAGACACTATGGAATCGATTTACAAATGCCCGTCCATTCGTAAGGAGTAACCGATTTCAGCCAAATTTTGCACATCGTAATATTTCTTATAAACGTATTTCAAGATCGAAGATTGGGAATATTGCTCAACTCCTTCGGTAAATGGTCAAAATTTGCAATATTTATAAATCGAATGAAATGTCCGATTTGAACAAAACTTTACACTACTTATTGTCTTTATCAAGCCTAGATTACATCCAACCAGTAAGGAAAGTAGTAAAGTCGGACTGGGCCGACTATATGATACCCTTCACCACTTTGGGTATATTCTACATATGTATCCGAAAAGACGTCACCTTTATGAAGGAATTTTGACATGAAATTGAACGAACTTAAATATGTAATTTGTATGTCTTTCTGGAACCTATGCTAAAATTAATTTCATGTGGGTAAGTTTAGAGCCGTTTGCGCACAGTGAGACAGATTTGTGTAAATCGAGTTAAAACAAATTTGGCACACGTTATTCGGTATGATGCACTGTTTAAAATGTAATCACAATCAGACACTCATTAATATATGGAAGTTACGATACATCTATATCTGTGCAAACAGAATGATTTTCAGGGACTTTGGCCCACCATTTACATAAAATCGGTCGAAACTATATATGGAAGATATATCTAAATCTGAACCGATTTTCACGAAACTTAGCACACATCATTCTAGACCTAATTCAGTACGCTATACCAAATTTCGTGCAAATCGAAAGATATATAGGGACTTTGGTACACCATTTACCTAAAATCGGCCGAAACTATATATGGGAGCTATATCTAACTCTGAACCGATTTTTCCCAATTTCAATAGGGTTCGTCCTTGGGCCAAATAAGTGAGCTGTGCCAAATTTCATCCAAATCGGATCATAAATGCGACCTGTACATTGTTTACAGTTTAACATCAACAGACGGACGGACATGCATAAATCGACTCAGAAAGTGATTCTATGCATATTCTCAAAAGGAACCATGGGTCCTTTTGCCTGTTACAAGCATATGCATAAAGACATAATACCCTGTACCACAGTGTGGTAAAGGGTATAAAAATGATACCCATTGGTCCATACCTTCTGGTACATCCCCCACAAATGGTCAACATGTTCAATATTTTCAAAAATCCAATACCAGTCAAACGGACTATCCGGTTTGAATCCAACTTTAAACAAACGATTATTTTCTCCAAGCCCATATGAAGTCCGAAAATGGGACCCATTGTTCCAATACTTCTGGAAGGTACACATTTTCAATATTTATTAATCAAATATAGACGAACGGACTATCCGATATGAACCAAACTTTGTACAACCTATTATCATTACCAAGCCATGATCAAGTTCGAAGATGGGATCAGTTGGTCCACTCGTTCTGTTACCTCAATATCAGGCGAATGGAGTATCCGATTTGAATCAAACTTTACACAACCTATTTTCTTTGCCAAACCTAGATAAGGTCTGAAGATGACGCCAATTGGCCCACTCCTTCTGATAGCTCCCCCACAATAGGGTAAACATTTTCAATATTTATAAATCCAATATCAGGTGAAAGGAATATACGATTCAAACCAAACTTTACGCAACCTATTGTTTTTACAAGCCATAATCAAGTTTGAAGATGGGACCCATTGGTCAACTCCTTCTGGTCGGGAATTCCCGTCACGGATATTCCCGGGATTTCCCGATTTTTTTGACATTGATATTCCCGGGATTTCCCGGGAAAACGGGAAATTTTTTTTCTAAATAAATATTAATACGAAATTAAAAGTTTAAAAATGTATTATTTGTTATCGATACTACAACAACTACAAGGGGAGATTTTAATGTGTGTATAAGTGGAAGATGCTCATTTTAAAACCGATTTATATAATAGACAGATTCGAAATTCGTAAAATGATTGAAGAAAAACTGCTGGAATTATGTTTTAAATTTAAATCCACGTTGTAGCAACTGTTTCAGATAGAGCGAACGTAATGAGAAAATTTATTCTGAATGTCCTATTGAAGGGTTATTTTGCTGGAATCATGCCATACATTTGAATTATTGTTGATGCCTTCTTGAAAACATCGTAAGATCAACAAACTTCCATCGACCATTCAATTCCTCAGATATTACAAAAAGAAATAATAAGTGACCGACGTGACATAAAATTTATATCTAAACTAAAATTTTTAAGAGGCCCAGATAGTTTGGGGAATACGGATGAGCCAAAACAGACGCTAAGGTGTATATAGAAGTTATTTAGGTTTTCAATGAAGTGGAAATGGTTGCAAAGTCAACCCCTATAAGATCAAAGTCTTGTCAAAGTAGTTTTTTTTTAAGAAATAAGCTTTATTAAAAGTCAGTAAAAGTGAGTGTTATAGTACAATGACGTTGAACGTCAATTTTTTATAATTCTAATTATTTGATTAATATAATATCATTCCTACCCTTTAATTAATAATAATACAAAGGTTGTGAAAAGTCCCGGGAATTCCCGGGTACCCGGGAATGAAAATTTTGAATTCCCGATTTCCCGGGAATGAAAAAATGCCGGGAATTCCCAAACCCTAGTTATGAACCAAACTAGTATCGTACGAAGCCTAGATAAGGTCTGAAGATAGGACCCATTAGTCCAATACTTCTGGTATCTTCCCCACATAATGGTCAAAATTTTCAATATTTATAAATCCAATATCAGGCGAATGGAGTGTCCGATTTGAACAAAAGTTTGCATTATCAAGCCTAGAAAAAGTCCGAAAATGGCACCCATTGGGCTACTCCTTCTGGTGCCTTCCCCCATAAAAGTTCAAAATTTTTAATATTTATAAATTCAATGTCAGGCGAATGGAGTGCACGATTTATAGGAACCCACCCCCCATTCTCGATTTAAATTTTTCAAGATTTTCAATGGGCTGGTAAAGCAATGTTATTGTTTTGTTGTTGTTTTTTGTAATTAAAGAAAAGTCCTTATTTTCGATGGCGGGCATGATAACTCCTCACTGGAACATCGGAATCCGAAAATTCCAACGGTGTTAGATAGAGTACATGTCTGGCTCTCGTATGAACTAGGATTATTGACTTCGGTCTAAAATAAACAAAATGGTGGACCTTTGAAAAATATTTTTGGAAATTTTTTTACCAAAACCCAAGTCAAAAAATAAGGAAGATCTTCACCGATTGGCTTTATCCTAGTTCATACGATAGCTACACACTCACAGAGAAACGTGTAAAAATTTGAAGTCGATTGAGTTATTAGTTTTTGAGTTATCGTGCCCGCCATTCGCAAAAAAAAAATGTTTAGAGAAAAAGGTGTTTAAAGTTTGAGAAACCCCTCAGTCGTCACTTGATGCTGACACAATAAATCGGCTATATCTTCAAGACTTCTTGAGATTTTCATTTGAAATTTTGTAGGGACATTCTTTAATTAGTGTAGATTCGAATTATATCAACAAAATTTTTGACCCCGCGAATGGGGAGGAGGTCCCCTTAAACCAAGCTTTACACAACCAACTATCTTCATCAAGCTCAGATTACGCCCGCAATGACGCCCATTAGCCCATTAAGAAGACAATATATTTGGCTCGTGTATGACCTAGGATTCTTAAATATTAACCATTCAAAATGTGTTGCTCATTGACCCACATATGAAATCCACACATATATGTATATTCATTTATTATTTATTTTCACCTGATGATTTGATTTAGCTCATAATCATAATGAAATTTCTTTATTATTATTTTCATAACTAATTATTATTCATTGCAGAAAAAAAAACAACAATTATGTTCATTCATAAAATGATTTTATTGCTTGAAAGTCGGTTAAATTTAATCCGCTTAATTCAACGTAGAATTAACATCAACAGTAAAAGACAGTTTTAATGCAGTTAACTGTTTCAACTGTCTGCTACTGTTCATTCATTTCATTTTATTTCATTTCTGTTATTCGGCAGCTCATTTTATTTTATTTTAAAACTCACTCAAATATTAATTACATCTACTAATTACAATTTCAGGCCATTTGTTGTTAACCTTAACTCACAGACATAAACATATCAATATTATTAATGTATGTATTTGTGTGTACTGTTAATCCATATCAAACACACATACATTTAAGTTAATTACCAAATGAAATATTATAAATGGGGATTATGGGGAAAAAAACTACAGTTAGGTAGGGGAAATATTGGATGGGCCCGTCATGGCGCATCTTTAGCGAACTAATTAATTTGAAATCAAAAGGAATTATGTCTGGGAGATATCTGGATCGATTTACAGTAGATTCATTTATGGGACAGGCTTAGGGGGTGAATGGAGAACTATGTAGCGGAAATCGGATGAAATTTTAAATGGGAGTTATAGCATTTTTTGTTTTTCGACCTTGGAGAACCCAGGAAGCTACATTGGCGGGACAATTCTGGTAAAACTATCAAAATGGGTGGCATAGTTTTGCATCAACCTCCCCGAACCCGGAGTAGTAAATTAAAACCACTTATGAGTCCACCACACCACCACCACATCGTCCGAGGATGTGATTAGACATTACTGCTTCGAAAATGACGATGGAACGACTTTTGCCGTCAATTCGGAGTGTTATGGCCATATAACCGATTTTTTTGCCTGCTACTGAAGCATGCAACCTCAACAAGAAGGCGCCACCTTATTATGCAAGGCATAAAAACTAACGAGTGCACCATGATAATGTGAGGTCTCAAACACCGGCTTAAACTAGAGCCGCCCTGACTTGACATCCAATCCTTTACTACGACAGTGCGACATTATTATAAACATTTTTATTTATACATACATGTGAATGTATGACTAGGCTACATTTATATACCCTTTACCACACTGTGGTACATTGTATTATGTCTTTGTGCATATGTTTGTAACAGGCAAAACAAAACGAGATAGACACATGGTTCCTTTTGAGAATATGCATAGAATCACTTTTTAAGTCGATATATGCATGTCCGTCCGTCTGTACGTCCGTCCATGTATTTTTGTTAACAAAGTACAGGTCGCATTTGTGATCCGAGTGGGATGAAATTTGGCACAGTTCACTTATTTGGCCCAAAGACGAACCCTATTGAAATTGGGAAAAATCGGTTCAGATTTAGATATAGCTCCCATATATATATATATTCGTCCGATTTTAGGTAAATGGTGCACCAAAGTTCCTAAATATCTTTCGATTTGCACGAAATTTGGCACAGTGTACTGAATTAAGCCTAGAACGATGTGTGTTAAATTTCATGAAAATCGGTCCAGATTTAGATATAGCTCCCATATATATTTTCGTCCGATTTTAGGTAAATAGTGCACCAAAGTCCCTATATATCTCTAGATTTGCACGAAATTTGACATAGCGTACTGAATTAAGCCTAGAACGATGTGTGTTTAATTTCGTGAAAATCGGTTGAGATTTAGATATAGCTCCCATATATATTTTCGTCCGATTTTAGGTAAATAGTGCACCAAAGTTCCTATATATCCTTCGATTTGCACGAAATTTGATTTGAAATTTGAATTTGGTTTAGATTTCGATATTTTGCTTTAAATTTAATTACATAATTTTGTCCCTTTGTAAGAAGCAATTCTATATCTGACCAAAATTTAGTATAGGTTGCAGAATGACATGTCTAATTTCATGTTAATGGTCCTTCAAAAATGTTAATGGTCCTCTGTTTGATATATCCAAAGTGGTGAAGGGTATCATATAGTCGACCTCTTACTACTTTACTACTTTCCTTACTGTTTTTTTGTCAATTTCGTTTCAGACAATTTCATCCAAACTTTGCACATAGTCATTTTACTTCCAATCTTAGTTCAAGTTTGAAGATGGGAATAACGGTCCGCACCTTCTGGTACCTCCATACAAATGACCAAAACTTTGCTGATCAGATTATCCGATTTGAACCAAACATTGGTTCACCACTTCTGGCACCCCCACACAAATGGAAAAAAATTGGCAATATTTATAAATTCATTATGTGCCGAATGGAGTGTCCGATTTGAGCTAAACCTTGCACAATATATTATCATTATATTTTTATTTAATTCTGAACAAGTTCATAGGGTCATGTGAGTATGTGTATGACTCATACGATTTTTATAAACGTACATTAATGTTTCATACACACATTTTCAGTTTGCCTTTTCAAACATTCATTTTAATTTTGTTCGTTAGTTTATCGAAAATCCGGCAAATACAAACGCGGGCGTACACAATTTTTCTGCATCCCATATACACATAATAGCCAAGTGAGAGTGAAGGCTAACAAAAAATTTAAATATGCAACAAATTTCTGAGTATAAATTAAATTTCACAACATATGGAGGTGTATATATATATAATAAAAGAAATTAAACAAACATTTTGCAATACAGTCAAATATTTTACATACATGCAGTCATCGACATTCGTTCAGTGGGGTAACATAATTTTATGTATTATATAATCCACCTCCATGAAGTGAATTGTACATAAAGTTGTCATTCTGTTAGTAACACTTCGAAAAATTTACTGGGGCCTCATAAACTATATGTACGTGATCAGAATAAAATTCTAGATCGATGTGGAGGAGGTACCAGAAGTGGTGGACCAATGAGTCCACTTTTTTTGGCGTGATATAGGCTTGGTAATGATAATAGGTTGTACAAAGTTTAACTCAAATCGGATAGTTCGATCGTTTTGTATTGAATTACAAAAGAAAAAAAGAAAAAAAAAAAATATTGAACAAATTTGACCACTTGTATGAGGTATCAAAAGAAGTCGACAAATGGGTTCCATCTTCAAACATAATCTATGCTTAATAAAGGTAATAGGTTGTGCACAATGCACAATTTGGTTCAAATCGGACATTCTATTCGCCTGATATTGGATTTATAAATGTTGAAAATCTTGACCCTTTTGTGGGGGAGGTACCAGAAGGAGTGGACCAATGGGTTCCATCATTAAACTTGATCTAGGCTTGGTAAAGATAATAGGTTGTGTAAAGTTGGACAATCCATTCGCCTGATATTGGATTTATAAATACTGAAAATTTGTACCTTTTGTGGTGAGGTACCAGAAGGAGTGAGCCAATGGGTCCTATCATCAAACTTAATATAGGCTTGGTTAAGATAATAGGTTGTACAATGTTTGGTTCAAATAGGTTCGCATGATATTATAAAACTATTTTGTGCACAAATTTGACCATTTTGTATGGGAAGTGCCAGAAGGGATGGAACTATATTCCCCATCATCAAAGTTTGGAAGAAATAATAAAATGTGTAAAGTTTGAATAAAATCGATTATTCCCTTCGAGAGTTATCGTGCGCACCAGCCAGCCAGCCAGATAGACAGACAGGACGGACATTTGTAAATCGACTCAAAATTATCTCAAACGGATTTGGTCCAAAGAAACATGGTGTCTAAAACCAATATTTTGATGAAGCACATTTTCACCGTATAAATGTGTATATACCCTCATTAGCTATAAGGTTAGGGGTATACAAATTGGATATAACATTAATTTTTACCACAATTTTCACCATTTTGTGGGGGGAGGGTGTGGTTAAAACACAATTTATTACAAAATATTAATAATTATTTATTTTAATAAAAACCAACTTCGTTAGTTGAAAATATTTTCAAGAATGAAAAAATGTGTATTACATGAATTCAAAATATGTATAAACCCAAAATCTAAAGCTACTTAGTTTCAATAAAAAAGTTAAATATTCAAATTAAATGTGGGAAAACCCCTACAACACTCCCCCCTGAATTTAAACTAGGTTTAGCAAACCAATTATAGATCATATTCAGTATATACTGCTTTAAGTCGGTTTATGGAAACGTTTTGCAATTTGTCGTTTATCTTGACTTGGAAATATTTCGGGGTTCGTTTGTAGATTTCATATGGGCCGGTGTATTTCTGTCCTAAAGATTTTGTTTTTGCATCAACTCTAATCCAAGCATGAGTGCATGTTAAGAGGTTCTTGCTTATAAAAGGTTTGTTGTTAGAATGCATTGATGTTGGTGTTGGCTGCAAATCACACATGGATTTCCGAAGAGTGGTTACTAGGCAACTAGGATCTTTAAATTTCGGAACTGTGAAGAAATCTCCTGGTATTTTGAGGGTTTGACCATAGACCAATTCTGCAACCGATGCTTTCAAATCTTCTTTGTAACTAGCACGTATTCCGAGTAGTACTGGATAGAGTGAAACTGTCCATTGATTGTTTTCAGAGCATCGTATACCCGCCTTTAATGTCCTGTGGAATCTCTCCAGCAACCCGTTACTTTGTGGGTGATAAGATGTTGAGAAACGATGTTGTATACCGAGTGATGTTGTTAATTGCTTCATAACTAGATAAACATTGGCTTCCTCTATCTGAGATTAAAGCATTCGGACAACCAAATCTACATATCCATCCATTCCAAAATGTTTTGCAAATTGTTTCTGCCCTAATATCAGGGATCGGAAATGCTTCTGGCCATCGAGTAAAACGATCCATACACGTTAACAAGTATGTATTACCCTCAGATTGTGGTAATGGTCCAACTATGTCTATGTGTACCTCTGAAAAACGGCTGCTTTGAATTGGAATATTCATAGGTGGACTCGAAGTATGTCTATCAATTTTATTACGTTGACATGGTAAACAGCTCCGAACCATATTGCCAACATCCTTATTCATGGATGGCCAAAAAAATCGTTGCGATATCATCTTTCTTGTTGTCCGAATACCACCATGAGATAAATTATGTATTGCATTGAAGACATCTTTTCTAAAAGTAGATGGAATATAAGGTCGTATAGTTCCTTGAGAAACATCACAATATATTTGATAATTCCCCAATGGAAAATTTAGCAACTTAATTGAATAAGGTCCATCCTTATTAATTAATTCCTTAATTTCTATGTCTTGCTGCTGTTGTTGACACAATTTGCTATAATCTATTCCTTTCGTACTGATTTCTTCTATTCTTGAAAGAGAATCAGCTACTATATTCTCTTTCCCAGCGATGTGGTTAATATCAGTGGAAAACTGCGCTATATAATCCAGATGGCGGCATTGACGAGGTGAGGCCTTGTCCAAATTTTGATGGAATGCGGAAATGAGAGGCTTATGATCCGTGAATATTTTAAATGGCCTTCCCTCAAGTAAATGTCGAAAGTACTTAATAGCGGAATATATGGCTAATAATTCTCGATCATAAGTACTATACTTCTTCTGGGCGTCATTTAGTTTTTTAGAGAAAAATCCCAATGGTTGCCATGAACCGTTTACATTTTGTTCAAGCACAGCACCCATTCCAAAAGAACTCGCATCGACTTTAAGGCCTATTGTTGCGTTTGGCAAAGGAAAAGACAGAGTAGTTGCATCAGCTAACTCCTGTTTACATTTAATGAAGGCTTCCCGGGTTTCATTAGTCCATGGAACTGGACGCATATCCTTCTTTTTTGCACCGATCAATAAACTATTCAGAGGTGCCTGTGTTTCGGCTCCTTTTAGTAAAAACTTCCGATAAAAATTGATTAGTGCCAAAAATTGACGAAGTGAATGGATTGTTGCTGGTTGATTGTAACTCAGAACTGCTTCAACCTTCTTCTTCATTGGACTGACGCCTTTATATGATATGGTATGGCCTAAAAAATCAATTTCGTTCACACCAAGTTCACACTTACCGACATTTATAATAATGCCGTACTTCTTAAAACGATCCAATAGCTGCTTAATATGTTCCAAATGTTCTTCTTCAGATTTGAAGAAAACAAGCACATCATCCAGATATACTACGACGAAATCAAGGCCTCTAACAACTTCATCCATAAAACGCTGAAAAGTCTGCGCCGCGTTGCATAACCCGAATGGCATTCTTAAGAATTCGAACAGACCAAACGGAGTTATGACAGCAGTTTTTGGAATTGCCGCTTCATTTACTGGTATCTGGTAATAAGCTTTCAGCAAGTCAAATTTTGAAAATACAGTGGAACCAGATAATAACATGGAAAAATCGTTAAGGTATGGTATAGGGTAACTATCTGGGACAGTTATTTTGTTGAGTGCCCTATAGTACCCACAAGGACGCCAAGAACCATCCGATTTGCGCACCATATGTAAAGGATTGGACCAATTACTATTACTGGGACGAATAATACCTTTTTCCATAAGATACTGAAACTCGACCTTTGCAGCAGCTAATTTCTCAGGATCTAATCTTCGGGGCCTTGCTTTAACTGGGTTTCCGTTAGTAGTAATTTGATGTAACACTTGGTGTTGGACATCTATTTTGTTAAGGTTA
This sequence comes from Musca vetustissima, assembly GCF_032173495.1. Classification (NCBI taxonomy): domain Eukaryota; kingdom Metazoa; phylum Arthropoda; class Insecta; order Diptera; family Muscidae; genus Musca; species Musca vetustissima. The sequence goes on along the minus strand of NW_026879600.1, from coordinate 4,293 downwards.
TGCGAAAGTAATTCAGGATATTGTTTTACAATTTCGTGATATTTGCTTTCATCTGTAACCATTTTTATTTGGATATTAGAGCAACCCAATCTAGATAGTGGTGAATTCAAAAAAGTGTTCCCATCGACTAAACATTTTCTTTAAAGATCTGGCAATAAATGAAAGAATTTTAAAAAATCGGCACCAATGATTGGTTTGGGTACATCGGCCAAAATGAATACCCATTTAAATTCTCTTCTTAAACCCAAATCGAGAACAATAAGTTTATTTGGCCCAAGGACGAACCCTATTGAAATTGAGAAAAATCGGTTCAGATTTAGATATAGCTCTCATATATATTTTCGTCCGATTTAAGAGAAATGGGACACCAATGTCCCTATATATCTTTCGATTTGCACGAAATTTGGCACAGAGTACTGAATTAGGACCAGAAATATGTGTGCCAAGTTTCGAAAAAATCCGTTCAGATTTAGATATAGCTCCCATATATAGTTTCGTCCGATTTTATGTATATGGCGCATCAAAGTCCCTATATATAATTCGATTTGCACGAAATTTGGCATAGACTACTGAATTAGGTCCAGAGGGATGTGTGCCAAGTTTCGAGAAAATCGGTTCAGATTAAGATATAGCTCCCATATATAGTTTCTTCCGATTTAAGGTAAATGGCGCACCAATGTCCCTATATATAATTCGATTTGCACGAAATTTGGCATAGACTACTGAATTAGGTCCATGTGTGCCAAGTTTCTCGGTTCAGATTAAGATATAGCTCCCATATATAATTTCTTCCGATTTAAGGTAAATGGCGCACCAATGTCCCTATATATCATTCGATTTGCACGAAATTTGGCATAGAGTACTGAATTAGGTCCAGAGGTATGTGTGCTAAGTTTCGAGAAAATCGTTTCAGATTTAGATATAGCTCCCATATATAGTTTCGTCCGATTTAAGGTAAATGGCGTACCAATGTCCCTATATATAATTCGATTTGCACGAAATTTGGCATAGACTACTGAATTAGGTCCAGAGGGATGTGTGCCAAGTTTCGAGAAAATCGGTTCAGATTTAGATGTAGCTCCCATATATAGTTTCGTCCGATTTAAGGTAAATGGCGTACCAATGTCCCTATATATAATTCGATTTGCACGAAATTTGGCATAGACTACTGAATTAGGTCCAGAGGGATGTGTGCCAAGTTTCGAGAAAATCGGTTCAGATTAAGATATAGCTCCCATATATAGTTTCTTCCGATTTAAGGTAAATGGCGCAGCAATGTTCCTATATATCATTCGATTTGCACGAAATTTGGCATAGACTACTGATTAGGTAAGGTAAATGGAAAATCGGTTCAGATTTAGATGTAGCTCCCATATATAGTTTCTTCCGATTTAAGGTAAATGGCGCAGCAATGTTCCTATATATCATTCGATTTGCACGAACTTTGGCACAGCGTACTGAATTAGATCTGGATATATGTGTGTTAAGTTTCCAGAAAATTGGTCCAGATTTAGATATAGCTCACATATATATTTTCGACGGATTTTATGTAAATGGTGTACGAAAGTCCCTATATATCATTCGATTTACATTTGCAAATTTGGTACAGCGTACTGAATTAGGTCTAGAATGATGTGTGTTAAGTTTCGTGAAAATAGGTTAGTATAGGTTTCGTGTTAATGGTCATTCGACGTCTGTTAGGATTCATCTGTTGAATATATCCAAAGTGGTGAAGGGTATCATATAGTCGGTCCCGTCCGAATTTACTACTTTTCTTACTGGTTTTTTAATAAAAAACGTCAGCACTAGATTTTTTTTTTGAATTTTCCAATTAGACAAATTAGAATAAAAATCGTCTGGGCTCGATTTTAGGCATTTTTAATGTGCACCCTATGGAGGAGGGTATTAAAACTATTGTCCCCCTGAACCATTTCAAAATAATTTGTAATTATTTTATTTGTTTTTGTTTTTAAAAGGAAAAAAAATCTGCTTTAGGGATTACGAGGGTTTTATCGCAAAACAGAGTAAGCTGCCAAATGCGCACATCATAACGTTGTGAAAATAAAAATAAAAAATCATTGACATCACAAAAATAAAAATAAATAATAAGGAATACGCCGAAAATAATATAATTATAAAATATTTTGCTGCTGTCCTATATATGGAAATAGGTGAACATTTCAAGAGAATTATACATTAATCGGAATGTATGTATGTGTGTGTGTTTTTATACCATTCAACACACTGCGGTGCAGGGTATTATGGCTTTGTGCATATTTTTGTAACAGACAAAAAGAAACGAGATAGACACAATGTTCCTTTTGAGAAAATGCATGTTAAATTGTAAACAAACTAGAGGTCGAAATTTATGATCCGAATTGGATGAAATTTGTCAAATCTCATTTATTTGGCCCAAGGATAAACCCTACTGAATATTTGAAGAATTGCTTCATATTTAGACATAACTCTCATATATATGATAGTCCGATTTTAAGCAAAGAATACACCAAACACCCAAAGTTTTGCTGATTGGCACAAAATTAGTATAATTTAATGTGTTTTGGACATACCTCGATGACTGCAAATATGCATGCGTCAATTATGTAACAAATATTGTGTGTATGTGTTTTTTGGTTTTGTAAATGAAATCGGAACTTTAGTTAAAATGTACTTGAAGCTGTATTATATCCTTCAATGATTACTACAATAAATACAAACCTAGTAAAAATGTCTTACAATGGGTTGTAAATTTGAAAAAAAAATAAATTTTCGGTGTCATATTAAATTCCATTACAAATCAAATATTATTAAATTTTTTGCTACCACTTTAGGTAGATTTGTGTTGAATTACAAATATTGACCTGGCATTCATTTCCTAATTACAACTCAATTGGAAATATATTGTTGTCTAATGTATGAACGTGTGTGTGTGTGTGCGTGTGGATGCTTTTGTCAGTGTATCATTGAAGTCATTGTCATTGCAAGGTAATTTTTAACAGCTGTTGTCGGTCGAACCGATCGATTGCATGATGTCGCCATAGCTACTTATCAATACTGGGATTTTTTTCAAATTATTTATAATGTAATTAACTGCTACACATAATTAATGGAAGTATGCAGTGAATGGAAATTTCATCGTTAACGTGTCATTACAGCAATAAAATAATTATGAAAGCTCTGAAAGGTTGCGACGTACACTGATTTTTTATAATATGTGCGAATGTGTTTTATGGATGGTTAAATTATAGATTATAAATAAAAAAGGTGTTAATTATGATTGGGTCGAATTTTTTTATGAGCCCTATCGTAGGTGTTCTGGCAAGTAATGAAGATTCCAATGAGCCAATGATTTTGGAAAAAAAACAGTAAGCAAAGTTCAAATGTCTTACGGGGCCGACTATATGATACCCTTCATCACTTTGGGTACATAGATAGAACATACATATAATCTTTGGATGACCATGGAGATGTAATCGGGCGAAATTAAATGTGATATCTAGATAGATATTTGAACCAACTGAAAAAGACCCCATACACATACCATTCTGAAATCAATGAAAAATTGCACATCAAACGGGCAGACTTGGATTTTTTGGTGTACCATTTGTATGAAATCGAGTAAAATTATGTATGGGAGACCCATGGTCCTAATTGAGCAGCCGTTACATACACCATTTGTTTTTTGTTATCATTCTATTTCGTGTAAATCGAACAAACATAGGCCCTTCGGTGAACCATTTACATAAAATCGAACGAAAATATAAATATGACATATATAACCAGTGAGCGGAGCAGTATAGTCGGACGTGGCCGACCATCTGCTACCCTACACAACTTCTACGAAAATGTAAATTTGCGTTTTTTGGACCCTCTTGAAACCCGACCAAAGGTCAACAAATATTACTAATATTCAGAAAACGAGGGCTGTACTTGTCCAGATTCTCTTTACCGTGGGTTATGTTGTGATGTTGGGCTTTCAATTGTGGTCTATAGATTGGCCTAAAAAAAAAACACACACACACACACACAAAAAGTTAAGTTTTCGGTCCACTTCATCCCAAAATTATTATCTGATCACCGTCGAAAATTATAGGCGTTGTCCTTGACCATACCTGTATCCTCATGGACAATTTCAAAGCGATCAGGGCTATATGTCCGCCTTCTAGTGTGGTAATGGGTTACTAAATAATATATCAGTACGTAACCACCTGTAAATATTTAAGTGTAACTACCACATCTGAGTACATACGACCATATAAATGAAAAATTTAAAGGTCAACCACTCACACATGC